>NC_089979.1:15005321-15306779 GCF_036417845.1 Apteryx mantelli | reverse complement strand
TTTTAAGGAATTCTCTAAGGGGCTACCTTCTTTACACTAGCTATATTTTCAAAGGAGACAGATAAAGCAATACTAAATCTTGTCCAAAACCTTCCCTTTGCCCTGTTTACTCCATGCCTCAGAGGCCCATGCATCTTTCTAAACACGGCAGAGTTGATACTCCTCATACATTATTAGCGCAGCATTTTCTCCCCGGGCTTCCCAAGCGCTCAGTTCCCTGCAGAGTTGCTGTTGATGCTTCACGTGCACCTACTTTGGGGACCCTTTGTCTTATGACAAGATAATCAGTGCCAGCCAGATAACTTCCCTTCCACACAGCGGTTGAGATGGCTCTGGCGCGGGTAGGAGAGCTTCAACGACAACGAGCCTGGAGAGGGCTAGATGACATGAGGAAAGACAGCTGTAGACTTTCAATCTCTGAATTTCAACTTCCCCAGTATTCTCCCCTTACATGACAGCACTGCTGCTGTCACAGAGGAAAAAGGGGATTCAGCATCTCTCCTGTCAGTCTGTGAAGCTCAAAATTTCACATCTACAGCACCTTGATCTTTCAGCAACTGCTGCATTGGCAAAAAGAAAAAATCATAAAAAAAACAACAGTCCCTCTCCATTTCATGGGTACAAAACCAATTTATGATTACATTTACTTTAGTGCTACAGCTTTTTTTTTTTCTGCAAACAATATTAGCTAAACAACAAGAAGAGGAGAAATTGTTTTCTTCCTGTACACTTAATTTTCCCTCAGCAAAGGCACGTATGCAGCACTTCTATGCTTTTGCAGCATTAGCAGCACTGCTTCTTTCAATTCCCAATCGTTACACATATCAACGGCGTAGCTCCACTTACAACGGGGAACAGAGAGGAGCTAGAAAATTGGCACTAGAACATTTTTTGCTACTGAGTCGTCCAGAGCAATCCTTCTCAACTCGTTTGCAAACAAGCCTCACTTGAGATGTTAGCAAAGGTCCATGCCTCTCTGGGTCACAGCATCAAGGACGGACGTCTCGTTGGACCTTAGCTTTTCTCTTCTACATTGATGTGCACTTGTTGCCTTAGTGGCAAAATCTTCCAAACCTGGATTGGTGTCCTAGTGTCTAGGATCTCATGGGTCCAGCCCAGCTCCAGGTAGGCTCTTCCTTCTCAAAACAGGTGTCTAAGATACATGGGTTAAATCATTCCCTCAAAGGCCACTATTTCTGCACTGACTATAGTAGATTCATGGATACCAACTCAGACATTTATCTTTTAGATTACCTCTAACCCAGTCTTGCCGTGACCATCTTCTGCCTGCAGGTAAGTTCAGGAGTACATCAGTTTCTTTCCTTATTCTCTGTCATACTCCACTGAGGTCAGCTTGATGTGTCCAATGGAATGGTCTTTTAACCAGCATTTTTGGCAGCATTTTCAAATGTCTTCAGTGTTTCACCAGCTAAAAAAATCCCCTGCCTTGCAGCCTTCATAGCAGGGACGCTCAGGGAGTAGTTTTTTCCAGAGGTGGGTAACATTCCCCTTCAAAACCGCAGTAAATGTTAGGCATTTACAGCCCTGTCACTTGTCTCAAATTTCTAAGGCTCCTCTGATGCAGATATGCATCCATAAGCAGGGCTAGTACACAAGAAACACTTTTTCTTTTGCTTGCCCCTAACGGCACTCAAAAGTTTTTTAAACAATAAATTCCCAATCAGCTCCATGATGAGAGACAGAACTGCCTTAAAACAGCTGCTTTTTTCTCCCTGTGATCCCTGCTTACTGCTCTGATCGACGACCTAATTTTAACATGGCAGTTTTCCCAGTTTAATTCTTGTATCCACTGCAGTCACTCATCTGCTACTTAAGACAGAAACCACCTCTTCGATAAGTGCCTGCAGAGAACATAGAGGAATGAACCCTAATTCCCTGGGAGACCCCAGATCAAATGGTTTTCCTAATGCATAAAGGCAGCAGCTATAGGACAGTATCCCCCCGCTGAGATATGCATATAGTACCCACTCCTAGGAATCAATGCGCAATAAGAAGAAAGATATATGATGCTAAAATACAGCCAGGTAGGTGCCACTACCTGCAGCTGAGGGGGTGGGAGGACAGGACTGGAAGTGGCTGGTCAGAGGTCTCCCATCCATCGTGAACGTGGGCATTTTACCAGCAAATGGGCAAGCCTTCAGCTGACGAGCCAGGTCCTTTGCCAAAATAGCACAATGAGTTCCTGACTCCGCAAGGCCTCAACTCGCGGCAGCTCAGGATTTGGCCTGGGAAACTGGCTAGCTGGGTCATTTCATCCAGCATCCCCCACTCCCAAGGAGGCTTATCTTCACCAGTTCAATCTGGTTAAGAAATGCTGTAACGCACTTGGTATTATTTAACAGTGGGTGTATCTAAAGCTCGTATCACGGACGGTAGTGACAACAGAATCCTGTAATTCCCAAACTTAACTAATTAGAAGAATAAGAAGCATTCAAGCTGGATCAGGAGATCTCCTCTGCTAACTCAGTTTATTGTTTGTATTGACCAGCACAATCTGGCCAAATCCCCAGTGCAAACAAGGAGTTCTAGCCAATATCGTTACAGAGCCAACAAGTCTTAATTTGCTACAGGAAAATGCTCATTTTACAGTATCTTGTACATCTGGCAATGGCTAAAATGCATCTAACTCAGTCAACAGTCAGATGTGATGAAACACAGCCAGCATTTTTCCACTGGCGTTAACGCAGAGCTCAGCAGACGGGCTGAATCAAAAATTTGAACACCACTGAACATCAGATGTTTCTACATTCATTTTCAATTAAATGTCTTTGTGCGGGGCTCAGGGAGAGAAAGAGGCTGTCTAGAAATATGGTACATGACAGAAGATACATAAAGGAAAAAATAAATAAAAGCACCTACATGAAGTGCAAGTCCGTGCCAGCAGCATTGCAGGGAAGATCCCTTCTTTTTCCAAATTATGGAAAAAGAGCCATCCACTCAAATTCTCAAAAAGCTGTTTTTACTTCTCTAAAGTTCACTGAGGTTTGGGCTTTTTTTTTGAAAGCTACCCAATACAAATAATTAAGTTTGACAATTTGTTCTCATCTAAAACATATTTAAGCCTTCTGATCCATATTAGATCAAATCCCCAATATTTGTTTTACATTTGGATAACATTCTGTGAACACATGGTTTCCTTCTAGCCCTTTGGTCAGAAGGCAGCATCGTCTCCCAAAGTGCCAAATCAGCCTACAAAATGAGACAGCAGCTGAGTCTCCCATCCACCTTCCCCCTCCTCCCTCATACTCACACTCACTCTGCTCTGATTTAAGTTTTCCAGGATGGAAAACTGCTCTGCACAGTTGCATATGGAGGCACGTGGAGCAGACTGGGAAAAATTCTCCTCTGGTGCTGGAAAACATGACTAACAAGTATCTGAGATGGCTCCAAAGCTGACTTGTTCTCCCAGCAGAATAGGGATGCTGGTTGCTAACATGGAAAGCCCAAACTTGCAGCAATCACGCTTAAGTTCTGATTCATTCACATTGGCACCAGTCATTTTTTCCCTCTCCCCTTTCATTTGATCCTCCCCTGACCCCCAAGATAGAGTTCCTTGGAAAAAAGTAATACAGCAGCAATTATGTTGTGTTTTAAATTCACTTTGAAAGTCCAATTGTGTCTATTATTCTTGTTAATCAAAGGGAAAGAGGAGACCTGAAAATAACAATTTCAGGATAATTCACTGATTATACCAATTTAGAAGTATTCAGTCTTCGATACCAATTTGGCTGCCTGGACTTTGTTTATATCTAACTTAAAGTTGAGTATTACTTCTCTTCTACTTGTTTTTCTAGACTAGCATACAGAATGAAAAAAAATCACTTGTTATTTGTAGTTTTCCACGGCGCTGACATTTGTATTTAATGCAAAAGCATTTTGGCTCATATTTAAGAAATATATTATTGTGGAGGAGAACTACAGGCAAACAAATTAAGCTGCATGATCAAGGGCACACACATTCATTGTCAGATCAGGGGCAAGAAACTGGGTCTCCAGTTGACAATAATGTCATCTGGAAGCTGACATGATTTCCCTCTGAGGAAGCAGAATTTCCTGTCGAAGTCAAGGGGTTTGCTCGCTTCCTCCCTTCTTCGTGCTATCCCTGGCTTTCGGAGCCTTTATTTTGGTCTGACACTTCAAACGGGGCTGGGATGAGCTCTCAGGTTTGCCAGTTTGCTTGTGGGAGGGAGCTGTTTGCTTTAAGAGAGAGTGGGAGAGGAAGTGTTTGATTTTTGCAAACACAACCTGCACATGAAGGTATTTTTACTCCCTTGCGTTGTTATCGAAAGGTCTAAGCTCCAAACCACTAAGCAAAAGGTGGGCTGAAATCCCCAGGTTAAACGGAAGGCCAAAGGTGGGAGGACCTCCGCTTGCCCAGCAGGGTTTAATCCCCTCATCACCGGTTGCTTCGCTACAGACTGGCGGATGAGACGGCCGCCACGCACGCGGGGATTTTTCTCTTTCCTTTATTGCTATAAGCATCTGAAGAGCTTTTTCCAGTTTTTCAGTCATTTTTATTGGGTGTCACGCAGCAGCCGGAGGCAGAGCCTGTTGGCGCCAAGGGCTCCCTTTTGCGGGGACGCCTTCCCGCGCGGGGTACCCAAGGGCAGAGAGGGAACCTCCGAGGGCTGCAGCTGGCCCTGAAAACAAGGGGGTCCGGGCCGGGAAACCGTCACGGCAGTTCTACGGTTCTGCACTCACCCAGCAGTGCAGTGTCGCAAGATCATCTTTCCAAACTCCATTTCTTTCCTCCCCAAAGAAGGAAACACTCTCTGCCTGTCTCACACTGAAACCACCTTGACCTGCCCCACTTCTGCCAGGAGGTCGGGGGAAGAGGGCAATGGGGCTCCTGTGCTCGGCTGCTTGGACTGCATGACTCCCTCCAAAAACCGCCGGAGGGTGCCAAAGCAATGGTTAATCCAGAGGTTTACCAAAAGGAGGCTTCCCGTCGGCCTACTCGAAGGAGATGCGTTACACAGGCATTTAGCATTAAATCAGGGCAACTCCTCGCTGCGCGTTTTCTCCTCCCTCGCCAGCACTACCGCACACTCTTTGGCCCCGCCAAACCCCCGAGCTCTCGCGAGCTCCCCAAACAGGGCTTTGCCTTCCTTCGCCGCTAACGAAGCAGGAAGCCCCAAAGGAAAGCGCTCCGCTGAGCCTCAGCTGCCCCGACTCACCAAAGCACAAGGGCACCTTTTTGCACTAAGCCATCTCCACGGGCACCTTGCAGCAGAACAGGGCTCTTTGCCCAGAGGGTTAGTTAGGTAAATATTCAGGAAAACTACAAGTGACATTATAATAAAGTGCAAATAGGATTAATTTCAAAAACTTGCAGAGCATTCGAGTCCCACTGAAGTCAGGAGCAGCTAGGAGTATTCAGCACACTTGAAAAATCCCTGAATGCTTTGATGGATTTTTTTTCCCAGTATGGAAATATTCCTTTAATGTAATTCCCCTCGTGTTTTTAAAATGACTGGATGTGTATCTTTATTCTGATCTAAAGCACAAATAATTTTTCTTTACATCTCAAAGCCAGCTAAAAACACCTATAACCTTTGAATGCAAAACCCTAGAAAACAAAAGTCAAATCTCCTTAGGTATATACTCAGATTTTCATGCGACAACTCAGGGCTGTCATAGGGCTCTAGAGCTGGAACAGGTTTTGGATCATGGCAGAAATTGTGACAGTTCTTCAGTAAATACAGAAGAATCGAAAAAACTAACTGTTAATCTGCCTTCTGCTTCTAGTGCTCAGCACACAGATCTCTGCCTTCAACGGGAGCGAGCTGCAAGGGAGAATCTGGTCCATGGTGTAAACAGTTTTTAAGTAAGGTTCTCCCCCCTTCCCTTAAAAAAAAAAAAGAAAAAAAAAAGGCACAGACCCTTATTCACATCTTGGGGATGGGGATATTCCTCATCAAATTCCACTAAACCATTCCCTGTGTAAAATACTTATATGCTGCAAGATAAATTTCATTTCCAGGGAAAAGAAATACCTGGTTAGAAAAAATAGCTTGAATGAAACTTGTGTGGATCCTGTGAATTTAATCCTCAAAACTGTTTCCAACTAGGCAAAAGTAATGAGAAAAATTCTTCATCTGAAGAAGTGGGTTATTTTCAACCCGCATTCCTTTCTGTCTGGATTTACCCCCTTCTTCCCTTCTCCAAAACGCAACATATCTATGGAGCAAAACTGTAGAAGGAATTTGTTTTAGGAGCGACTGTTTCATAAACATAATGTTTGCTTTTCAGACAGATGTTTCGTTGTAAATCTGTCCAAAGAAGAATTTTTCCCCTTTTTTTTTTTCTTCTTTTCTCTTGATTGGAGAACAGTGCTGATAAGAAGCAAACCACTGGGGCCATGCAGCCTCTGTAGGAGTTTGGCTGAACTAACTTGCGAGATTGCCCGAAAGCAACCAGAGTGTCCAGTTGCACTTCCAAGATGAATCTGTCAGCAGTCGGCTGCTTTCCATTTCCCTCCCTAAGGTGCATCCCTAAAATAAGCCTCAGGCAGACCTTCGCTCCTGCCACGTCAGGCCGGGGGGCTCCCAGGGACAGAGACGAGCAGGCAGAGTCACCGGCAGGAGCAGGATCCCGGGGCCCTGCACACGCGTGGGCTGGCACGCTCTCGGCGGGCCCGCTCGCCCCTTGAGCCTGCACTCGCCGAGATTTTGCAAAGCCAGAACAAGGTTTTGGTGGCAGACTGCCACCTATGAATGCGTGGCCTGAAACGAGTCTTATTAAAGAAGAGATGGGGGGAAAAACACCCACGCACACCAGAGGAAAACGATGGGCTCAGAAGGTCGCCGTACTGCACAAAGAAAAAAACCCGTTGGCTATTACACAGCACGCAATAAATTAATCGAGGCCAGAGAAAAAGCAGCTGCTATGCAGATGGCACTTTCCACATCTTTTCTGGCAAACCGGCCAACTCAGGACTCTATTTCCGTTAATCTTCCTGGGCTATGATGCACCATAGCAAGCAATTTAAGCAGTCACCTACGTGCATCCTACGGGTCTAAGAAGAGCCTTCAGGAAACAATGGCTCTGGGGTTAACGAAGCAGATTCTGATGGAAAGCAGATGCCATTTAATTTCTTTTTTGGGGGGGAGGGGAGGGGCACCTTCACTAATTATAACCCATGGAAGTATATTTTACAGTACACCAAAGATCAGAATTAACAAGATCCCAAGTCTACTAGTACACAGTCCCTCCCATGCCATTAAAATCATACAAGTGGGAAGACCAACAGGCCACTTCAACAGATAGAGCTGTAATTTCTGGCATTACACTAGGTCTTGCGTCTTGACGTAAAGAAGAGTACAGCATTACTTCAGGCTCTCCTTAACGCTGCTTGACTGAGAGGCTTCCTCTTAAAAAAAAAAAAAAAAAAAAAGGATTTTCACAAAGTAAGATTAAATCTCTGTTAATCCTACAGTTTCACATTTCTCCCCCAGCCTTCAACCTCATCAATACAGTATCCTTCCTGACTAAACTGCAACACAGTCTTCAGCAGCTGATTAGTCTGTGTTTCTCTTTTTTTAAACTCTGTTTCAAATTTTCTGTACATAGGAGCCCCTGAATTACGTAACAGGATCTTGGTCAAAAACTAAGCGCATTTTAAACATTATTTTCCCTGTCTGTACAGTGATTTTAAAAGAATCCAAACCACCAGCTCTTTTAAGCTATGAGTTCACATTCTGCTATGTTTGGAAAAAAATGCTTTCTATGAAGAGTGAAGTAGGAGGCAGTGGCAGATATCCAGATAAATTCATTTCTTTGGTACATATGCAATCATTTCTCAGCATAAAGAAATCCTAATGACCTCAATTCTTGTGCCTAAGGTCCACTTTTCACAGTATTTTAAACACACACCACCCCAAATGCTCTTCAGATCTAATACATGCAATGATCCCAGGAAATTCCTTTTGGTTTACCCTTTACTTACACAGAAAACCTCACAGATGAAATTCATTTCTGTTAAATACTTTAAATAATATGAATGCAGCCCAGGCTTCAAATACAGTGCTAATTATGGGTAGCAGACCTCTTCCTATTTAAATGGTCAAGTTAAAATTTATGGGGTGGTTTACAGAGTAAGAAAATTCCTGATTGAGTAGATAATGTTTGTGGCCCTTTCATGTGATGATGCTGTATATAAGCACAGAAATACAACAGGGTTAAAATATAATGTAAAGAACAACAATTTAAATCACCTGTAGCAGAGGCTAACATAATCTTACCTCTGAGTTAAAAAATGCCAGGGACATAGTTCTGCTGGTGTTTTTATTTTCACACTGAGGCTTTACCACATGCAATCTATACCTGAATGCAAAAGCGAGAAGATACAGAAGCAAGAGTTTGTGTAGAAAGGTGAGTTGGTTGATTCCTTAGATATCGACCCATAGCACAAACATATGACTCCCTAGGTTAGCACAGGTTTATATATCACTTACAGAAATCAGCACATCTTTAAAGCTAGCAAAAAGAGCCTGGAGAATCCCTGTGAAAGGGTGCTGCCTCCAAGCCCTTCTTGTTCTGGGTCAGGCAGGGAACAACACGCTTTCACATTTGCACTGGAAACGACATTCCTTTCGCACCTCTCGCACCTTTAACTCAGCCTAACGTGCTACTTTTCTGCTATTCAATAAAAACCTCAAATCTCACATTTCCTTACATTTCAGTGTTGCTTCATTGGTAAAGCAGCGATGCCAGCGGAGACCAAGTGCAAGAGTAGAGGGTTCGTTTGAGCCTCCCCTCCAGAGCTGGCCACACGGCGGGATTCCTGGAAACCCTAACCACAGCATGCGAGCGGCCTGCAGATTAGCCTGTTAATTTTAAATTCCCCAGGAAAGACAAAATCTGATGTGCCAGGTAGGGGAGAAAGCTCTTTTTGTACCATAGTTTCCTCATTCAAATAAAAGACGTATGGTTAGGGCTTACTTATAAGGAGTGGAGGACTGGTTTGCATTCTTGCACCATTTCTCCCCCCTTCTCAAGAAAACTCTGGCATTTTGACCAGATGCTGGGAGCAATTCCAGCTCCATCTGTTTGAGAGTTTTGAGTTGCGCAACATAAATTTTACTTTAATACATGGTAATAATGACCTCCAAACCCCCATCTTGCCTCTTTCAAATGTGCTAGCTTAAAGCCAGTTTGCATATACATTAACACATTAAGTATTGCAGGGTGCATGTTAATGCTGTTTATGAAGATGAAGCCACACAAATTCCCATTAGCACTAATGCCGGTTTCATGACCTAATCCCCGAGAAACACACAAGAAATGTATCTTTGAGAAGTTCAGATCTCATTCCTGTATTCCCTTGTCCACGTCTGCCTGATCACTCCCACTTTCAGACATCCCATGTGCACCCCTTTTCATTAGGTCTCCTGAGCTTCACAGGCCCAGGATAGGTCAAGCGTTCAGACTGATGGCTTTTAAGAAAGTCACAAAATGCTACAGGAAATGGCACTGGTGCTTCATTAAAGCCAATTCTGTCCTTCGGCAATATCAAATCTGCACGAGGGTTCGTCAGAAAGTTTTAAAATCATAAACTTTGCCAAGAGTTGGTCTTTTGGCATTCTTGCGCATACATCTGCATGGTCTGTTTTAACAAAGCAGAAACAAATGTTGGCTGGGCTCGGTTTTTGTATTTCTGCTTTTTCACAGCCAGCCTATCCATTTCATCCACTTTCTCAATGGCAAAATGAAGACAAGAAAGCTGATGAACCAAGCATTTTCAAATGTAAATCTCATTCTCCTGTGAAAATGCAAGAGAATTGTGTTTTCTCCCCACAGGATGCCCTTTCCCCTAATTTCTGTTGCCTCGCTTTGATTCCCATCTCAGCGGATACAGAGGAGCACTGAAACATTGCTTTCTGGGTGACATATTATTATCCTAATATATGTTCTGTGTGTTCACAACCACATACACAGAGAAACGAAACAACTTGCTCTTTTACAGGTATCACTAGGTGGCACGTATTATTCAGTGCTTTTTATTTTGCAAGCAAGTAAACAGTCAGCCCTGGCTGGATTCATATTAAAATGTGGCGGCTCCTCCCTCTCCCCCCTTCAGCCCCCACGACTCTCAGAGTAGCCCAAACCTGGTCTTCCACACAACCACACAAAAGGCAGCCGGGGGCTCCGTCTCAGCGGATACAGGGCTCATCAAGAGACCGAGATAGCAACATGCTTCATGCCATTCATCTTGTTTTATAAACCAAGGTCAAGGCAGTAAGCTACATACCAGACAATGGGGCAAACCAATGATAAGCATCATTTACCAAAATTATTCAGCTCTTAAGACAGAAATAGCATCCGTGTCTCCAGTTACCACAGAAAAATGTTATTCTAAGGCAGAGAGAATGAAGTCACACACTTGGCCTTTGAGGTAAAGGAATTTTTCTCATGAGGTGTCACTGGTAATAGATGAACAACAAAGTGGTTCCTTACTCTTTGGCGATGACACTGTTTAACACATTGGGTAACATGTACCACACTGAAGCTTGCCCTTTTAGTTTGTTTATTCTAAATGATAATGAAGACGACTAGCAGATATACAGACCCCAAATGCATGCTCCTCCCGAAAAGAATCCAAGAAACTTGTGTTAAAAAAGAAGGGGTCAAAATTATGCCCCACACAATTCGGCGTACATCAAAATCTCAAGGTTTTGCCACTTGCCCTGCGTTCAGCCATCGGACGCAAACCTCCGTCCCGCAAGGCTCCCCGGCGCTGGAAGCTGTGCGCTGCAGTAGGACGACAGACACAAAACCCCAAGTCTGTAGGGGGCCCAAAGAATTACCGCACCTCTCATCTGCCATTACCTACATTTATTGTTCCTAGCATCTCATGCCAACCACAAAGGGGAAAAAATTCAAAGGAATAAATGGGGAATTCTTCCTTAATTTACAAAGCCAGGCGCCTATGAGGAACTAAGCGACTACAGAAAGTGGATGAATTTTGATACAGAGCAGCTGATAACATACATTGAAAGAGGCACCGAGCCACGTTTGCAAAGCTCCAGTTGGATGCAGTGTATGAGTAGAACCAACAGTTACTCAGGACCGATTTAAACGCTTGTGATGAATAAAGAACAACAGAGATAAGGCCAGAACATGATGAAATCACCATTTATTTTGTTTAGGGCGGGGAGCCCAGACTTTTCCCACTGGTCCTTTTCTAAAATAAATAGGAAAAACTAACGAACAGTCACTAACTATAAAAAGTTCGACAAGCAAATGTATTTAACAAAGGATCCCAGGCTACAAACGCTAAAAGCTGGCATTGACATCCTTTATGCCATTCTGCCTTGCCTTTTAACAATTTTAAATACCTCTAAACAGTCAAAGAGAATCATATTTTAGACTTGAGTTTTGGAGCAGGGGAGAATCCAGGCCTCCTCTTCCCTCCCACATAATGTAACAGAAAAACTTAATCTAGTTTCCTCAGCAGGGCACCCTGCCAAAATATTTAGTCACTTCTAGTCTGTTGGCTCTTGATACAATTATATGTTTCTGTTTTGTCATATCCTTATCTGATTCAGTTTGATATTTGTTCAACATGAGTGCTATGGAAGGGGGCACACGACATGTACACACACACACCACCAACTATCTTCACTCCCAAACACGCACAGGCCCCCCGCTCGTACGCACAAAGGAGGGCAGATTCAGCTAATAAAACGAATATGCCTAGGACATCCTGGGAAAGAAGACAATGAGATTGTTAAGCTCTAGCGCAGGGTTCATAAATACAAATTTCAAGGCTCTTCTTTGAGGGAAAGATCGGATCACCCGACACTCTGTTTTGGAGAATTTGTGTCAAATTGACATTCCAGTTCCAGCAGCACATGCAAAGCGCTGCACAATTATTTAGCACTGTACGGATTTTACATAACCCTCGAAGTTACTGACTTGATTCATTTTCCTTCTGACTGTAAGACAGATTAATCTGAAATGAATTAAGACAGGCAACAAGAAGTAATGTTACTCTAGCCAGTAAACATGCTTTAAACTGCTGTATCAGTAAGCCGCTTAAAATCCTCACTATCATTGTAGGCTACAGCTGCTCGATAATTACTGCCTCTCGAACCAAGGATTATGAATACGTACTGCGTACAGCAACACAATACGCAAAGCGGTACAGGTAGCCAGCAATCCCCAAAGCAGGAGACCTTCAGCATTCACACCCACACCGGAGCTGCCCAGGCGCAGGCGGGTGAGGAGGTGCGGGCAGGCATGCCCCCCTCCCAGCACGGGCAGGCGCCCGCAGCCTCGCAAGCGCCGTTCTCGTCGCAGCTTCAGCAGAAGCAATTGAGCCATCGTGTGCTCAGAGAAAACCACTGGAAACCAGCAGCACGTTCCCAGACACCGACACAGGTAGCGCTTGGTTGCAAGAGCCAGAAATACTTCATGCAGAGAAAGAGGAACCGCTCCGTAACTCAGTTAATGACACAAGAGTTTATTCTAATTACAGTTTACCAAGGTTAACCCCCCCCCCAAAATGGATGGTGCCCGGGGTGGGGGAAGAGGGATTCCCCTCACTGAAAAAAGGCTTTAAATGTCGAGACAAGAAGTTCTTTGGGAAAGAACTGTTATTTGCTCTAGGCTGTGGTGGTGGTGTGGTCGAGTCCTCTACACCTTAAGGAAATGCAAGTATTTAACAACAGCTCCACAACTCCAGTGAAGTTTAGGATAAAAAATAACCTCCACCCACAAGCACTTTAGTATAGAAAAGGTTTCCAATTGCACAGAAAATGCAGCAATTGTGCATGTAAGGAGTTTGGGCTGGTAGGAAGGAAATCATCACCACAGAGTACAAAACAATTGCTAACTAAGGCCAGACACTGGCTGTACACAAGACTGGTATTACACATCTGCAGTAATCGCACTAACTGTAAAAATAAAAATACCCCAAAACCCAAAAATCATGCTGTTCAAAAGACAGGCACAGAAAACAGCATGGAATAAGAATAAAGAGAAATTTGTATAAGAAGAATGTTTCAGCTCTAAGTTTAAATTAATTTCTCTAAACTCGTCAAAGAAATACTTATCTCCAAGATCTTAATTCAATGATATCTCAGTCTACATAGTCAGAGACAGCAAAGAATCAAAGCAAAATTAATTGGCTATGCAGCCATTCCCAGTCTTGATTTGGTTTGCCTCTTCCAACAGTATCTTGCATATACATGTTCTAATACCTGACACTGGAGGCATCTGAATTTTGCTCTGAACCTCCAAAAAAGCTACTGGAAGATTGCAAGAAGACAAGAAAATAGCTGTCTTCCAGGATTTTCTGGGAACTGGTTTATACTCCTGTTTATCAGATTGTTTCCCTTCAAAAGTCAAAAAAGGATTAGTCACATAAAAATTTTAGATACTGAAACTAGCTTCTGGACTACCAGGGAGTTCTCAACATCTTGTCAGAATTAATTAAGAAAAACATATCCAAATACCCAAAGATACATACCTTTAGAGGGAAACAGAGCTGCATTATTAGCCCTTCGGTTCCAGGATGTTTGATAGCACAAGGACCCACCAGAAGGCTTTATCATGTAAATGTCACACAGCTAAAATTTCAGGTAGAACCAGAAATACCTTTAAACTGAAGCTCTGGAACAGACTCAAAAGAATCACAGAGAACATAATCCCACAAGCTGTTTGGTTTTTTTTTCCAAAGCCAACTTGTATAATTTAATATCAAGTAAAATTATGAATGGCTGGCACAGCTTTCCTGAATGGGTGTGCTTGACAGGGCTTCAAATGTGCTATTTAACAAATCAAAAGCAACGGACCAGGCAAATGTTTCAACAAAATAGGATCAATGCTTGATATAAAGTTACTTAGTGCTCAAAGCAAAAGAAAATTACAGAGTACAAAGAGAATATTTAAGACGATAACTCTTCTGTGAAATAAACGTTCTCTTACTGTTGTCCCTTCTTCCCCATCAATAATTAATTTGGGAAGGAGGACAGACAGTGTGAAGACGCCCATGTGGGATACCATTTTGTCATTATCCAGCATAAAGAGTATATGTTAAATATATTACCTGAAAATAGTTCGGCCCCAAGCTTTTGATTAAGTCCTCTAGCACATTTATACCCTCACTTCATTTTCTTGGCTTAAACAATTTAAGCAAGGACTGGAATGGAAATGGAGGGATCAAGTCAAAGAGGAACCAAGGAAATTACCCAGTTACTATTCCCAGGTTGTTTTTTGGGCTAATTTCATGTCCCTGCACAGTCAAAAGAGAAAAAGCAGAGTTTGCAGAGTCCAACTCTGAAGCATGTACAGACACAGTTGAACAGGATCAAAAATCATGTGTTGGTCACAAAACCACCTTGAGGGCCAGAATGAGCCCGTGACTGCCAGCTGGTCTAATGTGTTCAAACATGGCCAAACTGTCCAGAGTATGCACACAAGGATTTGAGCACCAAAATGCTTAATTATCAAAAAGACAGAGTGAACGCCCTTGGATCTTCTGCAAGATCTTGCTCTCACTGTTAGTGCTGTGATATCGATGCTACCAACTGAAATAATTACATAGGCTCCCTAGTTACGGGTCTGTGCTCCATATCGCATATCACTGTACAAATACATAGGAAATATTTCCACAGTGAAGGAGCTGAGATTAAACACCCACTGTCAGTTACAGCAACAGAGAAATCACCCGCTTCTCTTAGCGGACAGGCTTACCCCCTTCTCTTCCCCCTACCTGTTAAACAAAAAGATTACCTTTATATCTGAGAGCCCAGCTTTGCAGAGTGCATATCCTTGAAACCAGGAATATGTTACCTGTGTAAATCCTGTTTGTATAGACATTTTTGATGGTTTGCTATCTACTGGCCCACCAGTTAGGTAACCAGGGCTGTTCTTCCATCCCAGAAGCATCGGCCGACTGCTCTCCTTCATGCCAGATCTAGTTGAAGGTGACACATCTCTCTGTGACGCAGCGGTTGAGGACATCAAATGACTTGGGGTAGGGGGGAGCTTCTGCTCATCTGTGTTTCATTAGGAAATATTACAGTTCCAAAGTCCAATATAAAAATTATCTGAGCAGACAAAAAGTACAAAACTTTTTTTCAAATATTCAACTGCACAGCTTTAAACAAAAGACAACAAATAATTCTTGTTTAAAATAGCTTGCTTTGTTTAAAATACAACATATGCCCCCTGGCATCAGCTACTTCACATCTCAGGGGCTTGAGGTTATTTCAGGATTCAGTAACTAATGGAGTAATTATATTACTGGGGTTTAAGCAACAATGTCTACATAGTTTAAATATCTTCCTGTAACTGCTTGGTGATAAACTACATTACACATCCTCCAAAAGGCAATATATTCTGAATGCTCAGACAATATTTATGAGTTTGTTTCAAAGCTTTCTGATTTTATTTAGAGTGTTCAAAGTGTGTAGGCATAGTCAAAGCAATACATTTAAAGCCCTGCCATAAATCATTCACCACGCAAAAGCAAACTTTCATTAAAAAGAAAGCCCTTAATTGGTGAGAACTTCCTGAATGTAAACTGTCACTCTGGATACCACCTCTTGAGCCTTTCTTGTAGCAGATGGTCATTAACTTGCAGCAGGATGGTCCCCCTGACTCTGGGGCTCACTGTACCACCAGGTCTGCCCTGCTCCTGCCGGGCCAGGGACCCCTGGCCAGCCCAAGCCCTCCTGACCGAGTCCAGCAACATGGACCGCCTGCAGCTCCCAGCCTCAAATTCAGGGCTTTAGTACCCTGTAAAGTGGCTATGAGTCGAACCACTAAATAACCATTAGCAGAGAGAGCTAAGATCACTTTTTGCATTATTCAAATTTTTCTCTAGTGCATTTTCTTCAGTTCATACATTTAGCTTGGTGATGTAAACAGGTATTTATTAGGTTTACTGATGTTAAGGATTCGCAGTTAAGATTTCAACTGCCTCTATGTGAAACAGGATCTAAGGAGAGAGTTCTAAAAAGTACAAACTGACAGGCCTGCTGAATGCGAAACCCAACTCCCACCACTTCCCTCCCTGCCAGCACTTCTTAAGGCCATTTTGCACCTGGATAAAACCATTCACATTTTAATTTATGTGCTTTGACTGCACTGATTGTTGATTTGCCTCAACTTTCTAGGCTGTGCCATCCGAACAAGCCCTAAAGGCACGTATATACTGTCCAGGGAGGATCCTTTAACATGTAAGGATCCCCAGGCCAATGCAGGTGACACTTCATCTGGTTAGACAATATGAGTTTACAAGTGAGGGTCAAAAGACATTTTGGGGTCAAACGACAGAGGTGTTGAAAACCACACGGAAAGTCAGAATTCAAAACATGCTCTGAAGGCAAGGCAATGTCACATTTACAAAACTTATCAATACATCCAGTAACAAAACCATACTTTGGTGGAAAAGAAATCCAAAAGGTTCCTTCAAGAGAGCTGAGCAACAAATAGGAAGGAAAAATATTACTTCCTGAACCCAACAGTTGTTCAAAATACTTTCATTGAGCTGCATGTATCAAAGCTCCTTACCTCAATCCTCTACGCATACACACAGCTAAATAACTCAGAAAACAGCAGAAGGGGAGGGGAGGGCCCATCAATACCAATAAACTGCTAATACTCTTTACTTTACGGGTATTCTCAAAAGAAGGTACTTCACACCTTAAGCTCAGCTATCAACCAAAACCAATGATCTCCCCTAGAAGAGCACAGCACTGCCCTGCTCTTTCTTCACATCCCCTAATCGGAGAGCTTGATGCCATGGCTCTTCAGAACTGCTTAGCTTTTGGGAAAACTGTGTCGTTCTCCTATGAAATCTTGATTAAGCATTGCAAAATCAAATTAATTTCTTCTACATTACAAAAATCTAATTCATTTCTTTTATAAGCACTAATGGGTTTTGCTTATCCAGATCTTCCAGCAGCAAACATTGCTCTCTTAAAGTTGGTCACTAACTTTTTCTGTGACCATTCTTCTTGTGCTGGCCACGAATTTCACTTAGCTTTAATCTCACCTTGTATCATGTAGCTGAGAAAAAGAATATCCCGTAACAGTCCTACCCTTCACAATGTTCTTATCTTCACAAAATTTTATGTAGTTTTATCATTTGCTGTGGTGGCCATGAAGGGCAAAAATACATTCCAGAGCCTATTTCACTGTTATAAACATTTAGGGAAACTGCCAACTTTCCATACAGTCACAGTCCGTAATGTAATGCTTGCCAGCCTAAAACACTTGGATATTTTCATATATATTGCAACCCCTGTAACAGAAGACTAAAATGAATAAGGAATGCAAGGAGAAGAGGGAAGACCAGGTGGAGTAAGAGCTATCAATTAATACTATCCACAGTGCTTTGACGAAGAAAAGCCGATAAATAAAAACAGAATTGCTGATCTCAGCTCAGCGCTTGAAGAACTGTTGTCCAGATCACAGAACAGGTACTGGAGCAAAAATGCAAAAGCTACTGCACAGGCAAATTTGGCAATGTCTGCTCAAGAGCGAAATCCAGGCTTGAGCAGGGAAGGCTCCCAGATGTGGCACTGCTGAGAAGGAAGACCCAGTCCGGCAAAAGATTCAGGTCACCTGCGCAGCAAGACTAGGAAAATTCATACTGCCTGGCTGCCCTGCAAGTGACCCAGCAAAAAAAGGGTTGCATTTACTCTCCAGACAGAGAGCTCTTTACAAAGGAAACTAGAGATTATGAACTCCACTGAAAATTACTGCTTCGGAGATTAATAGGTGCACACGCACGCACATGCACACCCTCCCTAACGCACTGCGAATGCATCGCTGGAAACACGCTTGAAGCAGCTGGAGCAGCAACATGGGGGAGAGCAAGCAAGCCGGCCACTCTGGAGCTTGTTTTTCAGCGCGGCCATAAATATTACCTGCCTCAGCTATGCCACAGTCCAAGTCCAGCTCAACACAGAGCCTGCTCATTAATACTAATGTCAGCTCTGCGTTAGTAGCAAGCCACGTGACGAGCACCGGTCACCTGCTCCCTCTCCCCACGGACAGGAGGGACCCACTGCTGGCACCGGTGACAGCCGGTGAAGCAAAGTTCGGGGCGCGCGCACAGGCGCAGCCCCAGAGCCCTTCGCGTTTGGGCAAAAGGAGGCGGCGCGCACTGCAACGTTACACCCGGCACATCCAGGAATTCGCTGGAGAGCAGCTCGGGGACCAGTGGCTGGGGGAGCGGACTTGAGAGGCACTATCCAGGAATGCAAACTGAAAGGTCCCTCTGAAGCCTCGCTGCAGCAAGTGACCTGCCTAAATGCTAAGGTGACAGATGCCTTTCTCAGGGAGCCCATCATCTCCTCGCAGTGACTCCCAGCCAGGGGAAACAGAGCGTCTTCGATGCCACGGATGGGGATACATTTCAGTGGGGGTCTACCACGTACTGCAGAGTGGCCAGACTGCTTTGTGAATGCAGCCAGGCCTCTAAAGAGAAAAATGAGAAATTCTCTTTAACATTTATTTTATTTCTCTTTAGGTTTTTCTTTCAAACTAACTTTGATGCTGAACTCACCTGCAAGGGGCTCTGCTCCCTTCCTTTCCCAAAACAATGGCTTTTAGACTGGCAACTGCAGAAAGGTCTATTGAAAGCAAAGTCCAGTTGCTGGGTTTTAGAAAGCCCATACAACACGTTCATTGGTTTTTGTTTTACATTCTTTAAAATACTCCCCATTCCTCTTCCCTTTTACATCATGTCTCCTATTATGTACCTACAACTGGGTAAGATTTTCAGAAAGTGCCAGCTCTGGCATAAATTTATCCCTGCTTAAACCAACAGTAAAAAAATTGAAAGACTTTGATCAGCAGTCATCTAAGAATTAGCAATGATTTAGAATTTTCATTTTGAATGTTAATTTTCAAAATTAAAAAAAATTTTTGCAACCCTCCTCCACAGAGCTAGCAACCTCACCATGGGATTCATGGGATTTGGCGGGTCTAATTTGCAAAGGCACCAACTTCTTTAGTAAAAATGCTGGATGTTTTCACTGACAAGATGTGAGCAAGCAGGCTAAACTTTGTAGAGACAGGAAGTAGTGGAGAGCCCAGCAGAGGAAATATTTTCTCTCATTCGCAAAACATTTTAACAGGTCTCCCCATCCAAAGCTGCCTGTAAATGAACCAGCATAATCACGTCCAGGCCCTTGCACGGCCATCAGGGAAAGCCTGAAACACTGCACCACCTCTGATATACTGACCTGAGATATTTTGAAGAGACAAGAAAATGAGTTTTCCAGTTATTTATGTAAGCAATTCAGGAAGCACATTTACTGGTTTCTCATCTCTGAGACATTTTATGTTGTGAGGACTTTTCAAGGACAAAGGTTTCAATTCCAAAACTTTAAGCAGGAAAAAAGAAAAACCCGTAAAACTATTTTAGCAGCAAGAAACACTGCACTGATTGCTTACAGAGGTAACTTCTTGATGTCTCTGGCATATACAAGGACCTAGGTCAAACATGTTATGACGGCAGCATTTACTGTTTTGTCTTCCTTCTACAGCGATCTTGATTGACGCCGTGCTGCCTACGCTGTATGGCATCCTCCCTAAGGCACCCGGAGCTGCTGCCTCCAGAAGATAAAACACTCCTGCTGCAAGGAGTCAATAATGAAATACAAGAATAGTGGACTCGCATTTCCTTCAGGCAAATTAAAGGGAGGATTCGAGTTCACAGTAAGGTTTAAAATGGAAGGTAGGAGGAAAAATGACTGATAAAATACACCTCCAGAACCTTAACAGGATGCAGTTTATATATTCTCGCCTCCAACACAAGCACTATATCAAACAGGGATCTCCACATATCTGCCCGTAGGACCTCTGAATGAAAACCTGGTAATATACTGCCGTCGTCAGAGCCTAAGCAGATGGATGCAGACGGCATTTGCTCACCTGCTGCCACCGAGAGCGCCCTGGTGCCCTGCGCACGCAGTGGCTAGTGACCCCGGAGCTCATGCTTCGGCCGAGACCAGCTGCCCCTACACACCTAAAGGGTTAGCATACAGCAAAAGCTCACCTGGCGGCGCTTGGGGATATAGCAGAAAAACAAAATCCCAGTCCCTTTTATGGAATCACCCTGCCACTCTCAGAGTGGACCTCAGCATAGAGATATCTCCATTTCAGAAGGGGACATAAAGCAGCAACCTCCCTGCAGAGTCAAGAGGACTCTCCTCGTCACGGGGCACAGGCTGATGCCCCTTTCCCCAACAGATGTTTCCAGGATCCAAATTTCCCATCTGAACCCCAGCTTTTCTTTTTTTTTTGGGGGGGGGGGGCAGGCAGGGGGAACTGTCTCCCTTTTTTCTTCATTTTTCCATTCCAAAAATCATCCAAAGTTTAGAGCACTTCATTTACAACAGTTTGCTCCCTGTCTTCCCCAGTTTTATTAGTTCTGCAGATTTTAAACCTTTATTTACAGCCTCCTTGCAGCAGCCTTCAGAGTCCTCCCGCTATTATTTACCCAGCTGAGGGTCGAGCCTGGCTATGCTTTACAGCCTCCCACAAATTGAAACAACCTGCATTAATTGTTCACAGGTCTCGCTGCTCGCACGGTCCCTTCCGACCCCGCTTGCCTTGGCCACCTCTCCTGTACCGGCGGGCCCGACGACACGAACACTTGCAGTGCACTCTCCGCCAGCGCTGCAAGCCCGAAGCAGGGCCGTGAGGTTCCTCTGCGCTTCCCCATCTTTTTCTGTTTCATCCACTGCAATTAGCGCTGGCCGAGGCGGACAGATAAGTGACAGAGAGGAAGAGAGCTGTAGAGAGGTGCTGGCCTTGCCGCCCTTAATGATGGAGTCCTTGGCGGGAGCCGCGCCGCGCGGGTTAGAGGTTGGCCATTACAGGCCACTCGAGCCGCGAGGCAGACAGGCTAGGAATTACCGAATCACAGATTTAAAGATCATACGAGGCACCATAAACAACTCCGTCTTTACAGCGACAGGAAGGACATCCTTGGTAGGTCTCTCAAGCATCTGCACTAATGACCCAGACAACAAAGTAATGAGGTAGGTGCTTACTCAAAATGGAGGCCAAGAGCATTTGAAAATGTTGTATGTAACAGGGAAAAAAAGAAACAAACAAACAAAAAAACCGTTACATCGGCATTTACCCAGAAAATCGAAGTTATAAAACACTAGACAGAAAACGCGTGTCATGTTCTCAGTAGCACAGTATCTTCCGACCAAGCTACACCCATTAAATACAACTGGAATATTCATATGCTAAGGTATTAACCCTGCCTGAGTGAAGAACAGTAAATCGTTTCCTAAATAAAAATACAGAAACAGTGCACATATCCGAGAGAGAGTTAAGCAAAGCAAATAGAGTTGTGAAAGGTTACTTGACTTGGCGAATGTACTGGGTATATAAAAGAGAACTGGAAAAAATTAGGACCTGGAAAGAATAGCGGGGTAGAACTTACTTCCCCCTCCCTCAATATTTCTAAGCAAAACCACTGCAAAGTTTTGACAATTATGAAGCACGTTAGCTAATCATGAAAATCCATCAAGCATGTCGTAAGTGGCAAGGAAAGAGCACTTGACTGCTCAAATTGGATGAGCTACAAAACCTCCTGACAATCACTTACATAAATCACATGAACATATCCATCATTTGACACAGAAGGTGTTTCCAGAGAGTAATATTTTCATGCCAAGAACAAGGAAGTTTGTATACCTCATTTGGAATCACACCATATTTTGATCATTACCATATCAAAGCATTTCAGGGAAAAAATGGGTTATGCTTTTGTGGTTTAAAACCAAAATATTTGCAACAGAGGCAGAGGACTTTCATGTCTGCCCCAAGGTAGCAGGAGCAAGTCAGAGCGAGATGCCCACAGTTCGAGACTGTCACTGGCATGTCAGTAACAAGGAATAAATATACACATACATTTTAGGCAGTGACATGTCTATCCAGAATTAGCACAAGATTATAAATGTTAATTCTATATGATTTACTATATCACTGGAACAAAAAGAAAAAAGGCAGAAGGTTTAATGAATTTTATTTCATTTCAAGGATTGTATTATGAGCTGATCCCAGCCAGTGGCCAGAGTGCCCAGCTCTTTGCGCGTTTGGTTGGGTCCACTCCACAGAGGGCGTTCTCTTCACTATTTCCATTGAAAAAACCGCCTGTCTTTTCCATAAATCCCAAAAAACAGAACATGGACTAAGGTGGGTTAGTGCCTGACCAACTTAGGCAACGGATCTTCGCACAAGGAATGGGTTTCCCCTTGGGGAAGGGGTAGCACACAAGAAATGGCAGACTGTGCTGCATACACGGTAGCAGGAGTAGGCACAGAGCAGCAATAAAATATACACTTCGTGACACATGGCACATTATTCCAACATGAAATAACCTGCCATCCACAGCTTGCTTCTTTCTGCAAATAATATTTTTTCCTTATTAAAAGCCTGATAGTAGCACTCAACATCACACCGTGAAATTTTACATATTATGCTCTGTCAACATCCCATGGGCTTTTGAAGATGTCAACGATAGCTCAAAAAAATGACGCATTTGTTCTGTTCTCTACCACTCTTGAAATGTTGTCATGAGATGTATTGATAATTAAATCTCTATGTACATCAAAAGATCTCCCTCAGCCAGAGACAATGCATACACTCCAGCTGCACAATTAGCCTGAGATGACATCCTAGATTTCTAGCTAACAAGGTCAAAAGAGAAAAGATGGGAAATAACACCTATTCAGCTGCAACCATTCACGGCATATGTCTGTGAATGTGTGGTTTTTGTGTTTCTTGCTTAAATCTAAACCTTGTCTTATTAGCAGAAGGAGAAAAAGATAGATTTTATAATCTATATAATAAAACATAGCATGTTTAAAAACAGATTATGAAACTATATTCCATATGCCCCATACCAGAAAGGTTAATAATTGCGTAGCAGTTCTCACCATCTTCATGTAAAAATCTCTGCACGGTTGCCACCTTCTTGACAATAAAATAAAATCAAATCAGGCTGTCCCAATAAAACTAAGACATCTCCATATAATATCATGTACAAGTTACCTAGGTTACCAGAATCATAAGTAGGTGGATAATTAAAAAAAAAAAACAACAACAAAAACCCACTTATCCTCAATTATCTTAAAACAATATTTGCCAGAAAATGTGCTCAATTAAATTAATGTCTATACCTGTATGAGAGCATGCAGGAGCATGGTAAGCTGCTGTAACTCCCAACAACAGGAGCACTCGTTAAGGCCACATAAAGGAACAAAGAAGTCATTGATATTTATACTTTACTCTGTTCATGTGACATTATTGCACAAAAGTGGATAAATCTCAAATCTCAGTTCTCTGAATGACCTATAGGGTATGCAGTATTATACAGCTCAATAACTTTGCTGCTTACCCCTCCATAGAAAGAAAATTACTTTTCTCCGTGCATGCTGTGACTTACAGTGTTTTGTTTGTGCTCATAGATTCCTATTAAGGCCATTAAATCATATAGCCACTGATGGACCTCAATTAGTACTGAAAATGCACAAAAAAAGCTTTGTTGAAAACAAAATTAGCTGACAAAGGACATTCCCAAATCCAAGTTTTCTCATACAACAAAACAAATAACCTGATGTAACAAAATACAACGGGAAATCAGTTGCAACCTTAACTATGGAGATGCACTACAGCCGTCCATAATGATCCTGGGACTGTCATGTAGCCTGAAGCTCAGCACACGGCATTGTCCCTCCGCTCCACCGGTTCTTTGTTACTACCCCTGCGGCTGTTTGCAAGCATATTCAATCCAATTAGCAGTTTTTAAGAACAAGTATCTGGCCTTTGCTAGGAAATGGAATAAACTGTTTGGATAGAAATCGAAAGGGCACACCAAATTCCCTGTTATTGTACGAGTAGCCTGGGCTCCTTCCCACCCCCAGAGGATGGATTTTGTCATGGTCAGTTCACACTCGGGGGCTGAATCCTCAGAAAGCCAGAAGAGCCCCAAATGGATAGCCTAGAAAACCCTGTGCTCCAAAAACTCATTTGAAGCCAGGACATAAGGCGCAGTTTGAGTATAAATTCAAATTAGTCAAGCTCTAAGGGGTAACAGGAACTTTAAACTTCCCTCAACTTCAGGTTTTGGCACCACTGTAATCAGAAAACCAGAACAACTATACAGCAAACAATTCATTACACATTTCGATTAGCCTAGTTGCAATCTACTGCCAACATTATAGGGTTTTTTTTTAATATATTGATAGAATATTCCATTAAAATCCATCTTGAACCTAATAAAAGAAGAAAAGGAATTAAGGTTAAATTAATGACTGAGACTAAGGAAACAAGTTGAAGAGGTACATAACCTACTAAAGCCCAAAACAACCCTCATTACTGTCCTTACTTTCTGTAATATGCAAAAGAAGACAAATTCCTTTCCAGCTTCTCCAAATAGATTATCTCATGGGTTACCATCTTCGTTGTAAAAACTTCTGGCTAGTAATTCTCATAGACTAATCTTTTATAACAAAACACAACTAGATCTAGTTTTTCTCCATTTAAAAAAAAACCCACACATTTAAAAGAATCTGTAGTCAAAATTATGAGAGGAAAAAAATCAAAAAAAAAAAAGCTCCTTTTTTACCCATTTTCTTTACTGCAAACAGCTGAAAACCATTTTTATAAAACTCAGCTGAAAAAAGCTTGCATCAGTTGGCTTGGTCTAAAACACATGTAATATGTTTTTAATTAGCGTAAGAAAAATTCTTCATGTGTTTTTAAGAATAATAGAGGAATTCAAAAGGTAAAATATGAAACACAGTACCTGCATAAAGAAACTTTCAAACCTTTGCACTGACAGCAACGTTCCAGTCCTAGAAAATCTGACCGGTGGGCAGAGCCCTGGAGGGAACAGCTACTTAAAGTTTTACGCAATGCATCCCAGATCAGACAACATGGGTCCTTAACAGAGATATGGGAAATGAGCAACACAGTTAAGGCCCATATAACATGAGCTTCCTAAATACCAAGCTACTTTCTGAACACCCTGGTGTGGGAGGAAGGAACTTTGTGCAACGCCGAGGAATTAAATATGCCCGCTGGCAAGAATGCGACAATTTTTCTTTTAGATGTAGGGGTACAAACAGGAATGAGGGAATGAAGCCTGACTAGGGTCCCCTGGTCCTCAGCTTAAAGAAGGACCTAGCTAATTACTAGAATTTTTCTTTTTTCACCTAATCTGATGAAGTCATGGCCTGTTTAGACCTTTGGAAAAAGAATGAGATTTCAGAATATCACGGATAAATTCTTAACTGCACATGCTGTCAAACACTGGTGATCAAGGGAATTATAACTAGTAGTGAGTAACTACGAAGAAGGAAAAAATATTTATATGTTTGTGCTGAGGTAGCCCTGGGGAACTTCTATGTAACAGGCTCCACATATTCCAATGTAAAAGGAAAAGCAAAACAATAAGTATTTTAATTGGAATCATCTCTTATAAATTAAATATCCAGTCTCGCTCTGACTGAAGCAATGGTTCACATTCAGTTCACAGATGGTTGTGAACTTGTGAATATTTTAGTTTCCAGCCTTCTACACCTGACATTTGGTATTTATCAAAAGTAACACAGGTGACTAAGAAGGTAACTAACACGCATCACATTACTCTGTAAAAATACAGTGGGGATCAGAAAAGAGCAATGTTTGACTCTCGAACTTCTTTTATAATCATGCATTTTAACAAATCTCTATATAGTTCAAATAAACCAACTGACCTAATTTGCAGACCACAAACCACAGGACAGAGAAGCTTCCCTTGCAAGTGTGTTTGCCTTTCCGTTGGTGCCTAGGACCATACTAGGTCTACTATTTTTTAAATGTTCTAACAAGATCATGCTTTGACTCAGTATTTAGAGATAGAAGTCCTCCCTTTCTGAGTATTTTAACAACGCTTTAGAAGTGGTACAAAAACCACTTCTGATGCTAACTTCTTGGAGAGAAAAGGACCTGGGCAAAACACTGTCACTGGCAGGTAGGCGCTCACGCCTTCCTCCTACCTCTTTGCACAGTTTAGCAAATCCCCCTTAGCAAACAGAAAGAAGACAAAGATTTATTTGCTCGTAAACACCTCTCAAGTCAGCAGGCAACACCTGCCCTCTGTCTCTGGGAGGACACCCTATTCTGACTGGCACATCAAATGCTTTTGTCAATATATATCGGTCGTATCGACATCCACTGTCTGCCATGCCGGAGCAGTACGCCTTCCCCATCTCCCATGGCGTGCAACATGCAATCTGCCTTCTCCTCAGAAGAAAACGAAGAACACCCACACTCACATACACATATGTGCCTCTGCTCCACGTAAAAGCATAGGACACAACGAGCAACTTCCCCGCTGTTACTCTTACCCAGACATGTGACACCTGCAGAGCAGCCACTTGAGTTGTGTCTCGAACAAGCCAGTAATACTGCAGGATAAAAGAAATGCACGCTCTCAAATAAACAAAACACCCCCATTTACACATGTGCCCCAAAGCCTGTAATGTCAGAGCTGCAACAGAACTAGATCTGAAATTTTGCAGTTTGAAGTTGACTCCAGGCCAACTCTTTCATCTTCTTACACCACCTGTATCTTTTTAACTGAGGCAGACTACAGCTGACAAATTCATACAGTTTAGCTGATTCATTAAAACCATCCAGATGGGAAAGATCCTTTCTCAAATGCCTTGTTATCTTAATTAGATAATAGAGTTTTAAAAGTTTTTTAGCTCAGGCTGCTAGGAGGCAGACACACACACATGACTCATTGGGATGACTTCTTTGGGCAAAGTTCAGCTGAACACCTAGCACCTGCATCTGATTTAGCATGACTGGTTTTTACTCCTTCAGTACTTGTCTCATCAACTGCTTGAGACTCTGCATTTTTTCCAAAGTGGGGCAAAATTCTATCTCTCAGTTCTTTGCATGAAAATTTATCTTTGGAAAAGGTCTCCTCTCCCTTCCTTGGAAAAGGTCTTTTTTTTCAGCCACCTTTCTATTCACGCCAAGTAAAAGAGGTTATACATACTAACCAAGCCAAGAAAGGAAAACAGGCCCAGATGATTTAGGAAAGAGTTTGACATGATTACAGAAAGTTTCCAAGACCTAATAACTTTCATGGACTAAGCTGTGCCCTACATTAGCAGAATGATTTGTTTTCCATGATCTCCTTTGGTCTTCTGAAACCTCTCAAAAGCAGCACATTTCAGATGGTAAATGCTTGAGGTCTGTTAATCTTTTCTACACTCTTCACAGAAAATGTTCCTCTTCCTTTCACAACAGACGTTTCAGGAATCTCCTTCTGTTCATTTTCTGAGAATTTCCACAATTTCTACATTTGCTCTCTAAGAAAACCTCCACTGAACAGGGCTAATGCATGTAGACACAACTAGGCTGGGCAAGAGAAAGGGTACTTACAACTGGCTCAGAATAACACATTGTAAGATAAAGCAATTACAACCACAACTCCCACAGTTTATACACACACACAAAAAAATCTGTTAAGAGACAAAGTTGTTAAATAAAGTTCTTTATTACAAATCTATTGCTAGAGTGAGACATTTAGGATGTGTTTCACATCACCTAACGAACCATCTGAAAACCAGGCATCAGCTCTAACCCAGCTATACAGGCTCTCTAAGACAAGGGAGGGAGATATGTTCCCCGAAGACTAGTTTATTGCATCTATGCCAGGCCACAGTCACTTCAGTTTAAATCATGGGGATACCAGTCTGAGGAGGGTGTGAACTGCCCTCTGGAGCAGCTCTTTTCACTGCCTGGAACAGGAGCTTGGTTGCCCAGCCTCGACTAGGTGTTCACATTTTAGAAGACTATTGTAGAGTGAGCCAAACTCCCCTTTAATAGCAGGTACTTTATACATCCCATACAGTGATGTTACACACTTTCAGGATCTACCTACAAGACATTCTGAGATCCATAAGTGGAAGAAATCACTAGTGGAAATAACACTCACCAGGGTGTCCTACTTTTGTGGCACGCCAGTGGTACAAAAGAACCAAAAACCTGGGTCTGTTAACCAGATGCAGCAGGTTTATGGCTACTTTATATTCCAGAACAGACATAAATTAATATATGCTGCAATATTCTCTACTGCTTACCACTGCCCTATATAGAACTTCTGGAGATGGAGACTGCATTAGCAAAATGGGAACTGACCTGGTGACAGAAGCATAGCAGCAGGAAAGAGGACCACTCTGAGGCACTTTTTTATGCACAGGAAGATACTTTCCGAAGGAAATAACTCACCTTCTCCTTCACAGAGGAAAAAATGACATGGCAGTCATGAATGAATAAAAAAGGATGAAGGAATAAGACGTAAAGAACTGAGCACAACCTAAGGCCCACAGTGCGAATCATGGGCTTTCAACCTGAGCATGCTGCCAAGGAGAACTGCTTGCCGCTGGGCTACCTAAGCTATAACAACCTGCTTTTTCAAGGCCACCAGGTAACATCCCACCATAAAATGGCTCTAAAGTAAGTTATTATGGAACAACATTAGCTGCAAACACCATGCACGCAAAATCCAACATGCAACATCGGGTCTGCCTTTCTGCAAAAGAAAAATTATAGTAAAATAAAGAGGCTAAATTTACTCAGAACATGATCACGCATTTTATTTATCAGTCTAGGGCATGCAAATCTAAGGCACTATGTGAACAGTCTATAACAACAATTTATTACCCACAATAATATTTTAATATACATTCAGAAATCAGATATCCACTCCCTCCCAAGTGGAACTGAAATATATAAGGCCCCTATGAAAACACAGAAGCAGTGTCATTAATCTAGAGATCGCAATTCAACTACCATAGGAATTCAAAACAAACCACCCTGGTATAAAACAGATTGCAACCAAAATTTAGTAATATAAACAATATCTGGATATAACCAAACAGGAGGAGATACAGACAGTTGTTTCAAAGTGAAGACTGTCTGGATTTAGATAACGTTGGGCCCATTCTGTGCCCCAAAATACTGTCATTTTTATTTCAGACTTTAGATTTTTGTTATACCTACAAATGAGGATGAGGCTCAAGCACATCCTCCATCCAGTGACCTGAACATTTTCTCTCCTCGTTGCTGTAACCTGCTGCAGATCAGATTCATACCAGTCACTTTGCTCAGGAGGAGCTCAATCCACCTGAGCTGGTCACTGGGGCTGCAGCTTGCTTGACCTCACCCCTGCCAGATCCATCAAGACCTACAAGGCACTAAGATCTCTCTTCTCCCCATGAGCTTCAGAGCTGAGCCAAACTCTGTACCTGGACATGTGCACACTCTCAGTAGAAGGGAGGGCATGCTGCACTTTAGCATCTCCAGTTTATCATCCAGAGTTTGGGAGAAAGTCTATTTTTACTGGCAGTAATATTTAGGACAATAACCCAGAGACCCATCTGACATACAGGCACACAACAAATTCACCAACTCTGCTACAAGCCAGTCTTCCAGCACAGTTGTAATCAGCTGAGAGCAGTGGCATTTTAAATTGCTGCAGAAGATGTACCAAATCTTGTCAGAGTGCAAAGTCCCAAAGAGGCAAGACACAAGAGAGCACTCTTAAATTTCACTGGAGGAAAACATTACTGTTAGCATGTCTTCAACCAAATCAAATCACTGATAAGTCAAAAGAGATCTTCAGTTTTGCAGACACCAACCTGCCAAAACTGTGGTAAAGTTTCTGAACACAGGTGCCAACAGGAACTTAAGTCCAGCTAAGTGGCCCAGTTTCTAAATGTGAGCCTTCATGACCTGTAGCCAAGGAGCATGAGGAAGAGGGTCACTGTATCCACAACAGATCATTGCTACCTTAATGCAGGATTCAGTACTACCACTAAACCATTTCTAAATCTCCTCTTTGCAGGAGATGGGAAGGAAGGTGAGAACCACTGCTTTGTTTCTGACAGCAAAAAAGCTGTGCACTGGAAAAAAGATGAACCAATATAATGATTACTTATGATGCTGATTTTATAATGCTCAAGGCTGTCTGTTACTCTGAACACCCTCATTACAAAGCAAAGCACTTAAGGAAGGGCTGGAAAAGCGAATGCATCACTCAAGACTGACCACCTCTGACTGAAGTCTTTTTGAACACCATCCCTATGATTACTGTCATTGCTCAGAAGCATATGTGCAGATGCACTTACTGTAAAAGAAAGGTCAGGGAGAGAAGGGAAATCTCTCTCAACCACTGCGAGGTGGCTTTGACAGCTTTCCTATTCAAATTTCTGTAGGGCAAGAGACTTGAGCTTAAAAGCTCCCCTTCACATCATCTGCAAGCAAAAGCTCTTCTCGCTAACATGCAACTCACAACCCAACCACAAGTGCCTGCCGGGAAGGATGACTAGAGCCAAACCAGATGTGAGCACCTGGCCGATGTCCCGTGGCTGCAGCCTCCTGCACCAGCCTCTGCCCTCGGAGCTGCCCCTGCACACGCCATGGCTTCACAATGCGGGGATTGGGCTTGCTCTCCACGTTTGCTCCTCCCAACGGCTTCTCTTCCGCGCCACTGGGGCAGGCGCTGCTGCGTTGGCTGAAGAAGGGAGGCAACCGCTTTGGGACATCCCCAAGCAAAAGCAACACACGATCGTATCAGCTGTCTTGACTCAGTGAAAAGACGAGATTTTATCAGAGAGGGTGGCGGGAAGGGAGGAAGCATTACAGAAAATTTAACTAGAAAACAAACACACAGGGGCAAACTTGACTTCTGGTTTACTGCATCCGAAATCATCATTTTTACCTTTCAAGTGTTAATGTTAAAAACAATACTCTAAAGGTATCAAGACAAACAAACAGCCACAGAAGAGAGTCAGAGGAAACAGAAAAACAAACACATAAACAGAGTAATTTTGGAGAGGGAATTAGCTCTCATAAAATGTTAATCATGCTAAACTCTAACATGTTGATTTCCTAATACAAATGTAAATTTTACTTAAAACTTAATTTATTTTCCTTGCATTTTTCCAACACACACATTACAAGCAAGTTGTTGCTGGTGGGCTTACTCAGCTATGAACACTACACTAACACTATCAGTAAGATCAATCATGCACTAAATTGCTACTGAAAATATACTCTCTTTTCTGACTTTATTTCTCCACATGGCTGACCTGCTATTTTCTGCTGTACATTTTTTATGCAGGGAGTAACTGCATTTTGAAGTTGCCTGCAACTCTACCATTGGCTTTTGCACAGGGTCAATATGAAACATTTTTCTCCCATACTCTGATGATACCAAATGCTGTGGCCAATATAAACACACAGACATTGGTCAGGTTTTGCTTTGGACTCTGCTGGTTTACCAAAGAATTAACAGGAACTGTAATGGAACTACATCCATTTTCTGCTTTTGTTTTCACTCACAGAAAAATTAGCAGTATTTCACCTCTTCTCTTCAAAACGGGGTGATTTCAACCATTCTCTTGCTTAAAAACTAATTAAGCAATAATTACGCTTAAAAAAATTACTATCAGCAAAAAATAACTGTCTTCAATCTAGAACTGCCATTTGCAATGGAAAAGCTGCTTGAACAGAAGACTCACAAAGCCTCTGCTGGGCTTTGATTTACCATAGTTAAAACTCCAGGAGTAACCTGGGTAGCCTTCAGGTTTCCAGCTGTGTTAAGAGGATATGTGTGAAGTGAATGCAGGGCTGTAGGGTCAGGGATAATCTTGTAGCAGGTGCTTTTGAGGCTACAAATACTGGTGGACCAAAGGACCACCCAAAAATAACCTGGGAAGTAGGTTCATTTTTTTAGCAGTTGTTTTTTAAATGGGTTGTCTGTACTTCTTTGCTCCTTTAAGAGATTTTAAGTAGGCCTGGAAGACTGAGAGAGAAAGTGCGTGAGCGCGCGGGTGTCCATGTGTGTCTGTGGGAGGGGGTGCCTTGTTGTGGTTTCTCAGTCAATTTTTACCTTAGGACTCTAAGATATAAGAAATCTGGTTTTCTGCAGTGGGATACTGAAACATGAGTCCTAAGGACACCCTCACTTTAACTGAAAGCTTTGAGATATTGTATCTTTTCGGTTCTTTCCTTCTGAAAATGGAAATGAGATGTAATGACATGTTGAATTTAAACGGGCTTAAAAAATTTAAACATTCTCATTTAATTGTTTTTGGTCTCCCATGGTTTACAATGGTAGTAACAAATTCAGCCCATGAGCGTGTGTGCCTGGCCTGTTTCTATCAGACGTTCTCCACTACACCTCCCAATGTCGCTGTGAACTTCCAGGACCTGAGACCTTTTAAAAAGAGTTGCAACATACCTGCGACATTGCCCATGCACGTATTTCTGCCATCATTGTCCTTAACACAGTAACTGTTCAGCAGCTTACAGAAAACAGTACGTGCAGGAAAAGAGAAAACAAAGACTACTGCGCCAGATTGAAAACTCAAAAGCAAGCAAGCCCTGCTAGTCATTGCTTTGGGTTTGGCTTATCGCTGGCTTAGCAAGCCTTCAGCTTTCATAACACCAAGCATCCAGGATTTCATCTTCTGCAGTCTTAGAGACAGCTGATCTAGCAAGTAAAGCCTCGGCATCTCTTCCAGTTCCCCCGTTCTCTGATAGTCCCTATTCTAACCCTGACCCAAGCCTTATATGTTGGGTTTGGTGGTGTGAAATACATTAAACCTTGTCCTCACACAGAGGTGAGGAATCTTAGAAGAGACTGAGTTCGGGGCTCTGATCTAGACTGCACACGGCTTGCAATCATGAAACTGTGATTCAACCTCCCTGTGCTTAATCCACCTACCTGAGAAGATGAGATTATGCTTAGCCTTTTCAGAAGTCTGCTATGAGGCTTAATTAATTAGCATCTGCTCCTTGGATGAAAGGTACTGAAATGGTCAATATGGTCTCTAGGTTTCTTAGAAGTTGGTGGAGCTTGAGCTTAGGGGTTGGGAATAGCTGGGGCACTTTACAGCATATAGCATCTCTGACAGTATTGCCATTTAAGGGTAACAATAGTGTCCTTAGAGAAAGGTGAAAAATAAAGTATTAACTCAATCAGGATATAAAAGTGAGCAGAGCAAACTGTCACACCTAACTTCATCTCTCAGATCTGAAGTATCCGTGCAGGAAGGTATTAAGACAGTACAATAATGGGGGGGCCATACAAGCACCTCATCTTTACTGTGAACACTTCTGAAAAAAGGAAATATATTATCTTCACTTTACAAAAAGACATTAAAAGGGCACAAACTGCTAGGTCTAAGTTGACAAAATTCTCCAGCAGAACTGGGATTTGAACCCAGCTCCAATCCAGGGCCTTAGCTATTGAGCAAAGCTGCCCTAAAAGATAAGCTCTGTTTCCATGTTCCTAAGTTTTTCTGTGTGGATTTTCTTCCACAATGACCTAACTCTTCTCATTACTGTTTCCCTTGGAAACAAAAATGTATTTTTTGTAGTTTCCTTTTCTTTTCTTTTTTTTTGAGAATAATTGCTCCTAAAATTAAGGGGTTTTTTTTGTTTATTCAGTTCTATATGGCTCTTCCCGATAAAAGCAGATTGAAAGTTAAATGTATTTTCACAATGCAATGTGACTAAATAATCTTGATTTATGGCTCTCAACACCACTCCATTTCACGCAGACCTGATCTAGGAGCTCAAGAATCTTGGCCTTGCAGTTAGGCAAGGTGGCTGCTGAACTGGCAGCACCTCTGGGTATTTTTCAGACTTTCCATGCTATATTTTTTGCTCTCGGTTCCTGGTGCTGAGGAAATATTTCCTAAAAATCAGAAGCAAAATGGACAGCATGCTATCTCTTGGACATTAGTCAACAGCCCTATGCCTATACCAGTAAAGATATGTTTGTATGATGTTTGTATTTGTGTCTCTGCTGTCCTTATCTTTGTTAGAAAATATATTGCATCAGAAGACAACATAGTTTTTTGAAGAAAATATCCAAAATAACTGTTCTGTCAACTGGTTCAAAGTCCCCAAATCATCTATTTTGTGAAGTAGAGGCCTGGTATTGCTACACAAGGCACCTTACCTAAATGACAGGACCAAATGTAAATTCGTAGGCAGTTTCCCACAGGCATCAAGGCTCTTCAGCCTTGCATCAACACTGACATACACAATAGATTATATATTTTGTTTGGGTGAAAACAGCCCACTTACCTGTCAAGTGACTTTTCTGGTAGGACAGGAGCTCCACCTGTGTTTGAAGGACACCGTGACTTTATCAATCTATCTAAAGAAGTGCGAGGATTCTCTGCTATTGCTTTTCTCATCAAAATTGCTTTTGGCCCCTGCTGCAATTCCACTAGAAGGTCAAAAAATATCATAACTGAAAATCAATACAGAAATTATTTTTAAAATAATTTTTAAGAAACAGATGCGCTTCACAAACATGCTGCCCTCAATCCTTCATTATTGAATATAGCAAAAAAGGACAGTGGCAAAACCATCAACTTTACGAAATAGATAAGGGTACAAGGAGAAAACAGTAACCTAGTTAACTGTGAAGCAGTAGCTCTCAACCTATAGCCTTACGTTTACTGATGCACATATGCAGAGCCAACAGGTTAGGTGGTATTAAATCCCAGCCAAGCTTATCCACTAAGTCACCTCAGAAAATATCTAATATTCCTGACTGTTTCATTTCTTCATAAGCAATTACTACAAGAACACAATATGGTCACAGGCGAATGAGAAATTAGGCAAGGCCTATGACAAAGTTTTGTTCAGACTGCAGCATCTGTGAAAAGTACATTTTGCAGTACGGTTCATATTCTGCCAAAAGTCATAGAGCAGATTCTGTTACACCTCACTTGAGCTTATTTTGTTTTGGAACCACTATCAGCTATAAAGCCATTTATGAAATTCAGTGAGAAAGTCATTCTTTTCCTTTCTTTTTTAAATATATTAAAACCAGAATGCAATAAAAGTCTGATTTCGGTGCGTCAAGAGTACTACTTGAAATCATGTGGAAATTTATTATTCGCTTTCAACTCATCATTGGTTTACAGAATTTCTGTATGTATAAATCTCAACAAAACAACTTCCCAAGGGTTGTAGACAAGGAAAGAAGGGAGAATTGGACAAGGCTGGATAATACAGATGACCATCCAAGCCAAGCTTCTACCTTCTTCTGGCTGCAAACCTGTGTCCTAGCACCTCAAGAAAAAACTGAAAAGCAGATGTAAATACAACAAATTGCTTCATCTGCAATTAACCGTGGGAGCAAATGTCCACAATTCTATAGGTCTTGAGTTCTTCTGAATCTCTCATACGCCCCTAAATAGCCAAGCCAAATTTTATTCTGGCATACACACCCCTCCTCTTCTTGAAGGTGAAGAAAAGGAAGGAGGGACTGGAAAGACACGTTTAAATTTAAAAATAATCCTTTCAAATGACATTTTGCCAGGAAATTCCCTTCAGTGTAACACAAAACAATTAATACAAACCAACTATCCTTGTAAAGAGAACTGAGACTTTCCCATTCTCTCTCTGGTGCCAACCTTTTAGCAGAACCACTGCAAAATGGTTTCATTCAGGGACACGAGCACAATACAGCAGACTCTGATTTGCATTTGCTGAGCAAGCTGCTGCTCGATCCCCCCCCCATCGCCTCGCTGCCCCTGGCTCTCTGTGACCACCCTCTGCCAGAGGGGACAGCCCTGATAGCGGGGAGAGGAGCACCCACGCCAGTGTCCTTCACCGGCCCAGCCTGCAGCTCGCCAGCATGCGCCTCAGCACAAACCCATCTTCGCCCCAAAATCGCTGCCTGTCCCAGCCAGCAAACCTTTCTCCTCTCTGCCTTCTCCCACTTGAAGTCAAGGAAGCCTCTTTATCCCTTCTTATCTGAGGGGAGGGCAGCAGATTGCATAAAGGAACAAATTCCTTCAGCAGAATAAAACTAGCTTAAGATGGATCTTGTTTTTCCCTGATTTACTCAACAGTAGTTGAAGAGACCTGGAAAAAGGATGCTGCACAACGGCAAGCAACTGAGCAAGTGAAATGAAGACAGTATTTCAGCTCCCTCAGATTTTCCTTGCAATGCTCCCAGGGAGGAAATCCTCCCTAGCGCAGCGTCACCACAAAGCCTAGATGCTGCTTCAATCCCCTTATGAACTATTTTGACAGATACGTGGGATTTAAGGGATGTCTAGGTCTCACACTACACGAAGGAAATTCAGCTTCCCCACAGATTAAAACCTTTATTCGCTGTTTCTCTGCATGGCCCAGAAGCATTGCTTTCCAGAATGAAGACTTTTATCTGTGTGGCAAAGCTCAGCTATTGAATGGCACCTGGTTCATACTTGAAGCCCTGTAATATTATCCCCATAAAACAGTAGTTTTTTTCCAAGCAGCTACACAGTCTCAAGAAGCTACAATTTTGTCCAAATCTGTCAGTGAGATAAAAAATCTTTAGCCTAATGTAGAAGAGCTGCACTGGGAACCATATTCATCCTTGAAGTTTTGAAGTCCACAGGAACCTTGCAGAGAAAGAGCAAGAGAGCTCCTTTGGTTACCTTTCAAAGGAAATGGGGAAAACTATTTCCTAGTTCCCGCCTCCTCCCATGCCTTCTTTAAAATTTCATTCTATTTTGCTCTCCTTGTATTTTTTTTTTTTTCCTTATATCTTTAGGTGAGGCCATCCCAGCTCTGCACAGTTTAGAGTTGGTTCAGAGGCAGACTGCCAGCCAAATCATGGCATGGAGCAATCGGTAAGGCCTGTGTCCACCACCACCTCCTTAAGAAGAAGGACGAACTATACACTGTAGAAGCCAACAGTTAAAAAACACAACCGTAATAAAATCTTCAAAGAATTTCACCCAATTTATTTGTTTTTTCTAAACAAAAAAAAAAAAAAAAAAAAAAAACCACCCTTATATGCCAACCAATCACAGACAAATCTTTCCCCTATCTATTTGCAGTATTTGAAATACTAGAGAGGTAAAGTAAATGGCTTCTTTAAAAAAATACAAGAGAGAATGGGCCAAATTCAGCTTTCATATATAAGCAGAGTAAACAGAATAACCTGGTATAAACTTTTTTTCAAATTTATTATATTCTGGTTTTATTAAGAACATGATCTGTATATTTACATAGCAGTGATGTGCAATATCTAAAGCGTCTCCAGGATTCAGAAGTTGGAGGCCACTGAGGAAAAAAAAGATGATTGTTTGACTCATTAGCAGCACTAACCATTTAAGACTTCATTTCTGTTTTACTCATTTCTCTCTGAAAGGTGAAAGAGGAGGTGTGTATCAGTTTCACAGAAAATGGGGGAGAAAGATGCTCCATTTCTTTTCCTCATTCACTCCTGAATTGCTGATGGTTTATTGGCTTATGAGCTGCTTGGGCCAAACAGCCGAAATTTTCCAGAACAAAACACTGCACACAACAGCAGCAGCACCTCAACAGCTAGATCAGCTTGGTCAGTCCCTCTCTGAACTTTGCATCTAAACGAGGAATGCATGTACACCCGTCAAATAAGAGCTTCCCAAATCTGTCACTTTACAAACACAATCTCTGGCTTTTCTACAGGTAGTGGAAATAGAAATATTTGTTCTTCCATGAAAGCACTATCTTTGCTTAAACTGGAATTAAAGCACAAGCCCAAACCCACACTCATTCCCATCTAATCCAGGTACAATTCATATCCTCATCATATAACCATAATCTGAGCTAGTCATCTAGTCTCTCTGAAGAGTTCATGGTCAAGTTTTAGGGCTGAGTCACCTGACCTATTTTTTAATGCTATGCCAGGATGAGAAGAATTGCACCCTGGAGTGCTCATTTCTCTCCAGTAACTATCATACAAATCTGGACACCCCACATTACACAAAATACATGTCTGCATTTGATTTAATGTGTCTAGTTCATTTAGTCTGCAGAAGGGGTGCTCAAGCCCATACTTCAGATCATGCTAATCCTTAGCACCGGTCCCAGGAAGTTTCTACCTGTGGTATGACTGGCAGGATATATAGGACTGGCATCATCCCATGTTCCCTGCCAGGAATGACCAGATGTTCAGCGAAGGGTCCATAGGACAGGCAGGACACCTGAGCTCAGACTGACTGCGAACGGTCTGAATACGTCACACTCAAGTTACAGGTGTCCTAGGGCTACCTCGAGGCATACACACAGCACGGATTATCAATAATATTATGCTCTTACATGTTTTCTGGCTTTAGAGACTGAGAAAGGCTTGGTTATGGACGGAAGACAAACTCTTCCTTCTGCCCCTGCTTTGCAGGATTGGATAGATTCACTCCCATACCAGTTGCAACTTCAAGTTCAAGAGAGAGATCTCCCCTTCCTTCTCTTGAAGGTTTCTTGTTAAAGGAGATTGACTCAGTGGGACATCTGGGGATTGGACCTAATGGATTCCAGCACAGAATCAGAGTCTCAACACCAAATCCTGCTATCACTGAAAATATTGCTAGGTATCTTTGCCATTCTTTCCAGTATTTATCTTCTTGTTTTGGTGCTGTCAAAACAACAGTATTTTCTCACATGGGAATGCCCTGGGTGCCATTGTTACTGTACGCAAAGAGCTTACGGGGCTTTTCCAGCACCTAAGATGTAACAGATATTATTATAGTACATGCTCCTGCTTAGAAACTTGCAAAGTGCAAGGACTAAACAGCAGAATATAAAAAAGGAAAATATAAGTTACTACAATAATTAGGTTATGCAGTTAACATGAACATGAAAACAGCTGCTTGTAGTTTACATTTACCAGAAGGAGTACAACCAAATAATTTCTGAAGAAAGATTTTTTAGCACACAAATGTATATTCTGCTATCGGCAACAGTACAAAGATTATCAACAATTGCACCTCTGAGTCCCAAGGACTCATTATCTCTAGCTATTGATCCACAGACTAAATATATTTTTCAGGGAATGGCGGGCCTGGAATGTCCCTACTGACCTGACGTATAGCAGATTTAATAGGTCACTCATGGACTGTAACATCGCTTTCCACGTTCATCAGGTTCATGCCTCCGAACACGTTATTACCTACCTCTCTCCCTCACTGAGTAGCAAACTGCTGGGATTCAACTCTCTTTGTTTGAGGGTACTTATTTGGAGGGGGTGAGGGGCTACTAACATCAGGGTTTAACTTAAGTACACAAAAGCCAGGAAATTCACAGCTAAGGCTGAAAATGCGTGCTGACACTGCAGCATTATCTCCTGCCATTGAGCCTTCTCTGAATCTTTTGGCACAACCGCCTAGGTTAAAGCCTGAGTGTCAGCAGAGATTTTCAGGCCTCACCATGAACTTCTTTGCTTAAATCAAGCTGCTAGCCTCACTCAGATAGGTTCTTCTTAATATTATATGAACCTCTAATGAAAACCACATGCGTGTGCATATGTGCTGTATGTGCATATGTGCCCACACACCTTTTCACATGTGCGTTTGCCTTCGTTCCCTGCAACAGCTGCAAACACTGCATGAACCAACTTGCAAAATCCCAGCCATCCTTCCAAAGCAGACACAAAGGGGAATTAAGCAGCGTGGACTAGTACTGACAAACAGACCTGTGTAACCGTAGCAATGGGTATTTCAGAGCAGTGTCAAATAGCAAGAATCCGGCTCTCGGTCCCCCCTCCCTCCAGCCTGGACCAAGGGAGGCGGGTGGGAAAAGGGCTCCAAGGATTAAGCGCAGAGTACTCCTGCTCGGGGGACATTACACCCCAAACGGATACAGAGCCAGCTGAAGTCTTGGGTGTTTTAATAGAACCCACTCCTTGCTGAAATAACTTGGTGGCTCTTTGGAGGCTGAGATATGAAGCTTTGGGGGAGTTTGTTAGGAGGTGACTTCACATGACCAAGAAAACCTCCATCGCAAATGGAAACGCTTGGCCTGGCCTGTGCTGGGGCTCCAACGGATGCTTAACCTGGGCATGGTTCAGCAGCCATTGGACTGATCCCAGCCAGAGCTGCCGTGTCATCTCTTCCCCCTGGCCCGCACATGCCACGGCTGGTGCCCCAAGCAACTCCGAACCAAACCCAACTCCTTCCCACATAATTAAATATCCTGTCAAATAATGGAAACTACAGGTGCCGTTATACCTGATGTAATGGGAAGGGTACAGCCCATGCACACATTTTCTCTGCCCACTTTTAGAATTCAGACCAATGCTGTTTGCAAATTTAAGAAATTACTTAAATTACAAAGTGAACTATCAAGAGATCCTATCTCATCCGGAAGAGAACTAGCTAACTTAGCTCTCTAAACCATGCGCTTCAGAAATTATAGGCTAATCTAATTAAAGACTTCATCTTGTCAGTTACGAGCCACTTGTTATAGATTTATCAGCAAATTTAAAGGAAATGGGAGGTTACTCTCACTGGCCCACAACTTACCAGCATAATACAAAGGACTTGCCAGCATGACTCATTACCAAATAAGAGAGCAGAGCTGGATTATAGAGTTTTAAAGACAAGTAGTTAATATAATCTATAAATAACAGCAGTTGTATTTCTGAGTGAAAGGTCCACTGTTCATTTTTTATCACAGGTATGAAGAGAACCATCATGGGGAAGGCAAGGAAGGCTTTCAAAGGAATGTTATAGACATTTACTTAAAAAAAAAAAAAAAAAAAAACAAAAAAAAACAGAACAGAATGATGCCTTTGGGCCAGTGGTTTTGGGTTCAGGTTAGTTCAAGGGACAGGACTTCTGACAACATGCATGCCAAAGGTATGAACCTAATCAACGTCTATGGGAAGAGAAAGAAGAAACTGGTGACAGAGAAATCTACATTTTACTGGGATTCTAAAACCCAACAGAATTAAAGTTACCACTAATATAATATAATATAGCTACTTCGGAGGATTTTTCCAGGTGAATGTGAGCCATTTTGGACACTGACACTTCTGTTGTCTCAGAGTCACTTGAAGCCTAAACCTAAACCAGTAACACCGACATTACCTTCAAATCAGATCAGTTCCCCATTCTGGTTCACCGGGCAACCACAGACATATTTGTCTTATCACAGGGGAGGCAAAAGTACAGTCAGAAGGTAGATGTGTTCCTTTTGATAGCAGTGACATCATTTTGATGGTAGAGTGACAGTGAAAGTTTGGCAGGAGGTAAATTCCTGTCCTAAATGCCTCTGGACCTCTAACAGCTGTCAGGAGCAGGCAATGTTCCAGTCTGCTACAGTCTTAACCAAAAGAAGCTGCATCTTCTCACATTAATCTGACCAGAAATCAGCAGGTCAAATTCTGCTTTCCATCAGGTCAGTGCCGAATCCATCGTAAAATCGATCAGTGACGAGAGCAGTGCTCTGCTGGATTGACTCAGGTAGTGGGAAAAGCAGAAATCCGGCCAATTAGTCTGCCCAGCAAGGCTGCTGAGCTGACATTAACCCTGCTGGGATATGAACCTTTGGGTCCAAAAACACAAGGGATTAAAAACCTGAGGCCAAGATCGCTAAGTCCTTCTCATCATTAACTGAAATGAAAAGATGAAAATGAGGATGAAGGGGGTTGTTTTAAAAAGGTAACCTTAGAACCACTTAGCAAAAGGAAAAACAAGCAAAAATAAAATCCAAGACCACAACTAACCCCCCTTCCCCCATCAATGTTTTATTCCATAAAATGATGGAGGACTCAGTCAGTCAAGATCGGCAAATTGGTAGGCAGTACATTCTGTGCTGTCTGTCAGTATTGCACATCCTAAAGGGCTGAATAAATGACTGAAGAATAAATAATTGTGCCAGGGCTTTGTCTCATGGGCCATTTTTATAGATTGCTGTCTAATGATAGCACCATCTGCAACACTCTGCATTAATATGGGATAAAATTACATAGCGCTTTGTTTGCTCTGACACTGTGATGTTATGATGTCTCTTAATATTATCTTGAATAAAGGGCTAGAGCAATGAGGGAAGTGTCCCAATTGCTAGGAAACTCTCAGCCAGGGAAAACCAAGTTTAAACAATCAGATATGGTTTTCTTCCAGGGACAGGAAGGGGGGGGGGGGGAAGCCCCACTGTTTTCAATGCACATCATATCAATGGAATTAAAAGCAGCAGAGCTCGTTAGTGTATTTTGTTATGCAAGTCCTGTTGAAAGACTATGGTGCTATGCTGGGAACCCCAGGGAGAAAGCACCACTCACCTCCAGGAAAACTGCACCCCAAAACCGCACCCAGCCCCTTCTTCAACACAGAGAGGGAGACAAAGAAATAAATCGCAGGTTTTCACTTTGTAATCCCACGAGAAATATGATAACTGACATCAGTTTAATCTGACAAAGAAGCATACTGCGGGTGATGGCGGATACCTGCAAGGAAACAAAGGCTCTTTGCAGTGGAACGAAAGAAAGCTTTAGCTCCAAGATCTAACCACCATTTACCTTCCAGTAATGCTTTATATTTCTTAACAACTTTATACCCAAGGAAGATTTTCTGCTTCATTTTTAGACAGAAAAACCTGAAGCCATGGTTAAATATTCACCTACAATGTGTCTTAAATAGGCTTACATTCCTCCTGATTTCTGCGTACTTCATACCTGCAATGACTCTCTCTACTGTGTTGATGTTAGGCTGTAGAGTGAACTGGATGAATAACTGATTTATCTGGAAAATAACCTCAAGAAAAAACTATTATTTTTCAGCTGGACCAGTCAACTAGTTCAACAGACTGAAGTCCAGGAGAGGGGAGCAAGGGAAGGTTGGGTACTGCCACCAGCCCACCAAGCCACTACTGGTGGAGAGAAGAAAAAAGTCTATGGCACCATGGAACAGACTGACCAATTCATCATAGGGTCAGACAGATATAAGAATCCAGACCCCCTCAGTTTCCAAACCTGAAGGCAGAAGTACTTTGGCAGGATTAACGCTCCTGTGCTTTAATCATGAAGCCATTCTTTCTCCCATACATTTTAGAGAGTCCTGAGGTAAGCTGTCCCTGCTAGGGACCCACATCAAAATCCACAGATGGGGGGTCCTCACTACAGCAGAGTCAATGGCATCATAAATTGCCTTCTGGTTGCCTTTCTCTGTGCAAAACCAGCATCATCACCACTGCCAAGAGTGCTCAAGCTTGAGTTGCAGGAGAAAGAGGAGGAGGAATCATACTAGAGAGATTTCAACAGAAAGAGCCTTCGTCTCTCAAAGCTCAACCTTCAGTGTGCACAGTCAAACCACTGGTCAGCTCCTGAATCCAGAACTGAACATTTCATTTTTCACATCCCAGAAAAGCAGCCTGCGAGAGGCGTTTGGCAGACATGGCTCCTGCAGTTACGACATCCTTAATGTCATGACTGCAATCACAGGCTGCAGAAACCAATTTGCAAAACAAGAGTTTTCAAACTCTCCGTGGATCAAATTGAGCCACGCTTCAAAAGCGCCAGAAATGAAGGAAGAGAGTTTGCAGTAGGATTTGGAGAATAAAGCATTCTAGCTGTTCTAGTCAAAGTAAATACGTTGAAGTGAAAAGTCTCTCTTGCCCCCAAGCCCTTCTCCTACTATCAGAAAAATCTGCTTAAATCATCCAATCCCACTCTACCACTAAGAGCTGACATACAAACAAATCTGGGACATGTGGTTAGGCTGACTAGGCCTCTGGAGGCTAAGTTATAACTAGATTAGTAATAATAATAATAAAAAAAAAAAAAAGGAAAAGAAAAAGACCTACTGGTGCAACCCCAGTGGAAAGATGCCTTTAACCCATGCTTCTTCAAACAAGCGATGTGTGTAGCAGCATATCCGCGTCCTCACTGGAGGAGGGGTGAGTGGATCATGGTTGAAATAATTACATACTGATTGGTTACAACACATACAGTTCGGTTTCTCTCAAACCTCAAAAACCCAAGCATGGGATATTTGCTGCTAAAACACACAGAGAGCATAATAAGGCAGTGGTGGGAACTCTCTTCTGTGAAAAAGGCCAATTAGGATTTTCAAACTTATTTGGCTAGTTACATATTAACCAGTAACAGCACGCACACGCGCAGAAAATGATTACAAGTACCTGCAGGTCACGTAAAACTAACTCCTGGCCTTCACCCCCAAACTCGTATTAAAGGAAATACACACCAAGAATCAAAAACCGTGATAGCAGTTATGCCCTTCATTCTTGGTGATTTGCTGTTTTAATGTGTTTCCAGGGCTCTCTGTTACAGAGTTCATGAATTCGAGATAGCACAGATGCTAAACAATGAGGCCATTTGATTTGTGCGGGGTATATCTGGGTCTACAAATCAAGCAAAACAATTTCAGACACAATGAGATAAAGCTGAGAGGTGTGTCCAGGACAAATAATGTACAGATAAGTTCTCACTTTATTATTTTTAGAGGTTGCACCTAAAAAAAAAAACCTCTTTTAAACCTGGTGGGCACACTCTTCCTGCTAGCTAGTGGTATAACTTAAAAACAGGAAAAAAGCCACAGCTGGTGTTTAGAGCAACTGAAAACCTGAAAGTGGATCCTTTGGAGGAAAACAAAAACCAGTAGAGACCATCAATGATTCCTCCATTGTGACTAAAACATTCATAATTTCAGATACAACAAAACTTGACTTTAATTGGACTCATGCATGTTTTGGACTTTGGGTCATCACATAAAACTAAGTAGATCTTCAAGGTGTATATATTGCTACTGTCCTTCCCTTTTGAAGTGAGGCAATTCCAAGAGGCCTTCTCAAGTCCTTGCTTGGAAGACTTCTACCCAAAATCAGTCAATGAATTTTTGGCACCACTTCTCACCACCAGCAGAAATTCCCAACCTGTAGCTCATTTGGCTGGCAGGATACAAATCTGATTCGCATCACAAATATTTTCTGAGAAAAGTGGCATGTGAAACACTGAAGTCCGAAAGGCACTTAGGAGCTTCACACGCAGATCCCTGGTCTGACACAGATATGCTGGGCAACACGGATAAATCCCACAATTCTTCCTGCAGCTCCATGTCCCATCTGGCCGGTGTGGAACATAAATCCCTGCCCCACATGAACTGCAAGGCTGTTACGCACAAGTGATTAGGAAGCGTTCAAACGTACCTAAGTAGACATAGTACCCTATTTAGGGAAACTTTTATTCCAATGAAGAAACAACATCATCTTTGCCTTTTGTTACATATATATGTTATAGATAGATAGATAGATAGGCAGGCATATATATAAAGCAGTTGGGTATTGGAGCATACCTGTACCTTTAACTTCAGCACAAAATTATATCCTAGTAATTCCTGATGTGATTTTTTTAATGGTGCCAAGCACCCAAAAATTTCAGTGCGGTCAAAGTTCGCACTTCTCGGAGGAAAAACAAAACAAAAAAAAGTTCCTTGAGAGCAAAAGGTGGAGCAGAGACTCTGTGTGTGTGCGTACGCATGTGTAAAAGCAGTAGGGCATGGGAGACAACGCAGACATAAGGGTGACAAGGTAAAAATACTGGTCAAATAAAATAACAATTAAGAGAAAGAGGACTGGGCTACAAATCAGAAAAATGCATTTTTCTTTAGCAAAAGGAAAAAAAAAAAAAAGCCCAGAGGTTGCCCCAGATAGGGTATATCTCCGCGTGCCCTCCAAAGTCACTCTGCCTCGCAGACGCTCCCGTTTCGGCTGCCGACAGAAAGGGGCCAGCGACCCATGAAGTGTGGGGAATTCATCCAGCGGCGCCCGGGCGAGGTGGCCGGCAGCTATTGTGCTCGAGCGAAGTTCAACCACAAACCCCGTCGGGAACGGCCCCGCTCACTGGGCCAGCCGCGGCCGCGAGGGCAGGAGAGGGGGAGGAGGAGGAGGAGTTTAGGCCCTTGCCAAACTGGGCATAAAAAGAAAAAAGGAAAAAGAAAAAAAAAATAAGGCCACAATGGCATCAGGGCAAACTTTCTCACAGCTAGAGCCGAAAGAGGGAGGGGGCAAAGAGGCAAAGGCGAGCGGCGCCACGGGCTGGCCTTCGGGCAGCAGCGCCCGCTGCCGCCTCGCCAGGGCTCGGGGCGAGAGGAGGCTCCATACTGGCTCTCATCAGAGCAGACTGACCAAAAAAATAATAATAAAAAAAGTACCGCTCTTGACATTAAATATTCATGACAATAGCTATGGCATAGCTAATGGAAAGCGTTTATGAAGCCCTTAAAAACTTGATTAATGCACACGGACCAGCAGAGGTCCTGGCACACTCTGAACAAATCATGAACAATTCACATGGGAATCGAACAAAAATCTTTTGTCCCTTTTCAACCCAGCACAAAAAAGGTGCCCATTTATTGCACTGAAACCAAAACAACGCAAGGCCTCAAAAAAGGGTTATCACCACTCATCAACACTATCCCTGTAAAGGTAGTTAGACATTCAGCTTCACAGCTGTTACATCTACACACCGTGATCCTGACGCCAGCTTTTGGTCCTCAGCAGAAGGAAAGCTCCCAGACCCGAGGACCATGACGCACATTCAGGGCCACCTTCCCCTGTCCCAGCCGGAGCTATCGGCCAAAATCCACACACTCAGCTCCAACAATCTCCTCCACGCAAAGGGGCTCACATTTTGTTAGCGAATAAAACACGCCTGGAGAAACATTTTTCAGGCCACAGCCTGCCATCTCAATTTCATAACAAAGCAAAACATAGACCTCAAAACCCCTGAACTTTTAGAAGAGAGAGCAAAACATTTGCAAATCCAAACCCAGAGCGGTAAAATGGCATTTTGCCAAAGTGCCCGGTTCCAGTGCTTACTCTCAGTCCCTCATAATAAACCAGTTACCCAAAATCACTAATCTCAAACCGTCTTTTTTCCCCCCAGTTTTCATCATTATTTTATTCTTAACAGCAAAGAAATTCAGCTCCCTTTTGCCTGTTCCACCCCATCCCCAGGCCATAATGAAGAGTTTTAGTTTACATGTTCCCAGATGAGCGGCTTAAGAAGAACAACCGGTTGCGGAAGCGACGTGGCGGCGCGGCCAGCCGGGCTGGAGATGCACACAGGACGCCCCCGCTTCCCCGCTGGCAAGGTGCGCAGAGGGAGCGGGTGTTTTAAGATGACTTACGCCAGACTGATCTGGGCAGAATTGTTTACTCCCTGTTTTCAGTGCAGGAGAACATAATTTAAAACCATCCCGGGCTATTTTAACAGAGAACACTGTGACAGGTACTCCGGAGTCACATCAGTTTAAATAAAAAACCACCAGTTTTGAACACTGCCCTTTGACTCTTGCCTCTCTTTTTTCAAGAGCATCAGAGGACGCAGCCAACGAGAGTGCCCCCCCCCACCCCAAATCCCTCATCCGCAGCAGCTTTTTGCTACGGGAGCCTCATCCTTAGGGTGCCTCAGCACAACGGCATTGCAGCTCTGATGTGAGTCTTTGAGCATTAATGTCATACAAATAACAAGGATGATAAATCACAGAGCACTGCCACCCATCCAGACACAAAAGCAATTAAAAAAACTGTAACATCTATGTGATGAACACTAACCACATGGGCAACTTTAAGGGCACGAGGTAAGTGCTGCTGGCACAAAGTCACCAGGCATATCACTGCTTGCAGTCCAAAGATCACACGGCTGAGCAGGCCTAGCTCTTTTAAATGTATGAAAGAAGACTTTAAGGTTCAAAAAGTTGCTCAGATCACTCTTTCTCCCTGCTGGCCAGTAAGATAAATCAGTATGTAATTCCTGCTACATCAGCAACGCATTTCTAGTACTTTACTTGGATAGCAAAGATCAAACCAAGACACCAAATTACTTTATTTTACTCTGGATTTCAGAAAGCATACTGCCCACAAAATAATTTGCAATGCAAGAGTTGATCACATTAGGAAATCAACATGTTAGTCATATTAATAAATTTGTGTCAGGACTTGAAAGCACAGGAATCTGTCACTTCTATTCTTTGGTTCAATTCATCTGTATTGGTTTATTTATCCCTTATGGCTTGGCTGGCTTTGAAACCGCTTTTATATGAAAGAAATCTCAAAATGCCTACGTTTGTTTTCTTTTATTTTTAATTAAAAAAAAAAACAGAATGGGGGGGGGGGGAAAACATTGTGATTCACTCCCAGGACATAGAAAAAATAATTTCTTACGGAAAAGAAACCACGAACACATGCAAAGGTTCCCTAGAAAGCAAACAACTCTTACTGAACCTTTTTAGGTTAATATGCATGGCATTCCTCAACCTTACTTTACATAGAAAAGGTCACCATCACATTTCCTTCCTGAACCATTATTAACTCTCCATATTCCACGGGTTCAAACACCAGACTTTCACAAAGCAAGCGAACACTATGGTGGGGCTCTCCAAATTGTCCTAGTCTGATGCGAGCCCTAAACTCTTTGTTTAGCAAGCACTGGCAAAAGTCTCCTGAGTACAAAAAAAGAAAGAAATACTATTGCATTTCTCTGCTTTTTTCACTGGTATGACTAAGTTTGTTAGATGAATTTATGAAATAGTCATGAACGCAGCCTGCAAAACCTACAAGTCATACATGCTTGAGCTTTCTGTTTGCCATGCCAGTGCTCTTCAAGACCAAGTCTTCCATCGGTGTTTTGATTTGTTTTTAGGGTTAAAATATAAGTCTTAGTTTATTTCAGAGAGTCTGCAGTGGTTTAATTGTAGTTAAACAAGATTAAATGCAAAATAGGATGTGTGAGTTGGTGGGATGGCAACCAACAAAATAGGAAAAGTAGCAGTATGTTGAATTCCATTAAAAATGCAGAATTTGCTCAGTTAAAAAAGAATTTAAAAAATTATATATACACACACACACATATATGTAAATGAAGAACATCATCGATGCACCAGTTTTGAACACACACAGAGACATACAGATTGCACCACATACAGGGACAAATCCAGAAGCCACCTGGCATAACATATTCTAGTCCCTGGAGTATTCCCATTCATGCAGAGGGCCTAGCTTTGCAGATTTAACTTTGGCATAAGAAACTGCAGTTTGGGTGAAAGCTTTTTATTTTTAAGAGCATCCATTTGGTTTCCTGAAATATAATACCCAACAAAAGTAGAATATGGAATAGCGAAAGTCACTTAGCTTTATACTCATATTATAACAATACATACTCCTCATTCCTTCCACATACGGTCCCATTCAGTATTAGGCTACCAATTTGCTTTCTGCTTTCTTTGCTTTTAGAATACCTCCTGACAAAAATCTCAAACCACTAAACCATACAATAATTTGCACTGGCACATGCTTTCCATACACAAAACACTGTAGAGATACTAAACAGCAACACCTTTGAAATTTTAATCTTTGAGCCAGCTCTTAAGCAAGGGAACAAAGACAGACTGGGTGAACTACTCAAAGGCACAGAGAGAGCATAGGAGAACTCATATTCAAGACATTTCCAGATTCAAGTTCAGCCTATTAGATCATACCTTCCAGTAATGCTGTTTTTATTTATCTAGACTTTGCCACAACAACAAATCAAATTCACACAAAGCCAGAAAGCATCAGAGATGCCATTATCCTCAACAGACTTTCATCAGGGGTGAACATGATTTGCAGTACCCAGAGGAAAGAGAGCAAAGTTCTGAAAATAAGATATTAAGAGCCAAATTAATTGGTGACATAAGCAGGTACAAGTACATTGAGTGAAATGGAGTTGCTTATGCCTCCAGTGAATATAAGAGTAAGCACTTAGCAGTTTCTTCCTCAAGTCTTTGTTTAAACAAATATGAATGTATTAGCCTTCTATTGAAAAAATATGATAAATTCTTATCGAAACTATCCTCTGGTGAGCAGCAATAAATACTAGCAACATTCTTTCAAGTGAGCCATTATTTTAATCTGGCTAAGAGCAGCTCCAGGTTTTCTGTATGCACTGACAAAAGTCATCTTTAATGCAATAATCAAGCGTAAAATAGCACAATGATGTGAGTTTTGGGAGGACCAGGGAAACATTCACAAGCTTGGTAACAAATGGAGCAACTCAGACACCCTATCTCAGTGGAGTTCATACTGTAACAATACAGAACATTTCCATACATAATTTACAAGCTGCTATGAAATGCTAGAGGTCAAAACTTTCAGGACATAATTTAACAGTGAAAACGTGCACTGGATATGGGATCAGCTCTGGTGTTATTAAAAAAAAATGGAGCAAAAATGCTGACAGCAATTGTGATTAAGAAGAAAAAAGTCAGACTTAACATCCAAATATACTTCTCCATCTATTTGATTAACAGTTATTTATACACACACACACTGATATGTACACAAACTGACCTTATAAAGGAGGAAAAAAAAATTAAGAACATGCTACTTGTGCTTTGTTTCACAAATGCACATGAAGAGCTACCTCAGCATTTCCCAGTGTCTTCAAACTGTGGCATTTAACAAAAATTTGTGTTGTGAGACACTTTCACGCGTTGCTTTTTAGTACTATAAAAGAGCAAACCCTTTTGATGTTTAAGTCTCAGGAAGTTCAAAGGTCAGGCTGCTTGCCTAATTTGATCTCTTATATAAAGAGTCAAAGCAGGAAATGCCTCATCTTTTAAACCTTCCCTTGAAGTTATCATTTATTGTGAAGTTTTAACCACCATTAATTGTTTAACACACCGATGTTTAGCACCACATTTAAGAGCTCATTCAAATGGACAACAAAAGGCATCCCGTTACCTCCAGGAAACACCTCCGTTGTCCCTTGTCCGAGGCTATCTCCTTTTTTTCCCCGCTCTGCACTGCAGGCGCAGGGCAGGGCCAGCTCTGTTGCTACCTGCCCTGGATACTGTATATATTTCACATTTTGGGAAGCAACAAAATACCTAAATTATTGCAAAGCCGTTTCTAAATTGAACCATACCAGATTTTTGTATGAGAAAAAAAAAGGCAAAACACACAAGCACTCAGAAAAATAAAGACATAACAAAATTAGCATAATGGGAGAAAGCCAGAAAATAAAATGCGTTAACTTAAGTGATTACACATACATAAACGCTCCACTGAGGGACATGCAAAGACAAATACACTCCATTTACAGGGACTGGGACAACTGCCGGAGCTTCTGGCAGAAGAAGGGGCTCCGAGCCCTTTGCTGGCGGCGCACGGCTCAGGCGCTAACATCCCTCCAGGCCTGGCCGCAATGCCCGGGGAGCCCATGGGGCTCTCTGGAGGCCTTTCGGGGTGAATTTAGCACCACCGGTTTCGGCACTGCTGCCCCACAGGCGTCAATCCCGCCCTGGCGCTGGAGGTCGCTGCCTCTGGCACAGGCGTATGTAGCCCAGCTGCCAAATCAGCAGAGCACCCAATACTCAGTTTGTGCTGGTTTCATGCTGGCTTACAAGGGCAGGATGGCACCTGAGCTGAACTGTAACAGCCTGGCAAATACCTGATTCAGCACAAACATCTAAGTCAAACCAACCCACTTTTTGGTTTTCTTTTTTTAGGGAAATATGAACCAGTGGAGTGCGTTTACACCAGATGTGCACTTTGAGTCCTATGCCTGTGGTGCACAATCCAGCACTGGGAGCTCTCAAATTGGGTTTATTTTATTACTGAATCAAGATGCCAGACACAAATGCCTTCCACTTAGACATGGGTATGTTTTAAGCAATAGCGAGCATCTCTCCTTCAGGTATGTTTTTTGCATCCGTCTGGTTGCCTAGAGGAGGTAATGGCTTTTATCGCAAATTAAAAACAGAGTAACCTTCTCACCCCCTCACTACCCAAAACAAAACAGCATAACCCTTGTTGGAGCATCATACGGGAGAAAGAGTTGGAAGGGAAGAAAAAGCTGTTCCACCGAAAGAGCTTGTGCTGCTTTGCAGATTCGTAATTCCCTCCCTCCTCGGGCTCTCGCACAAAGCATTTATCTTCCATATGCTCCAGGAGCCTTCAACAGGGAAGCACCACTACGATAATATAAACCAGGATGCGGGCCAAGCCACGGCAGCGAGGAGCCCTAAATCTCCTAAAGCCCTTCCAAGGAAGAAACCCCAACCAACAAAAGCTCAGCCAGCTCTGCACACTTACCATTTATTGAGATCTGTCCTGCTGCCCGCGTTGGGACCCCGGTGACTGCAGGCAATAGCTCCTCTTCCCTCACCACGTTTCTCCTGAGGCCCAGGGGCTGGCCAGCACCCTGCTGGGATCCCGAGAGCCAGGGGCCAGGGATCCCGAGAGCTTCCCGCCCTTCCTCGGGGAGGCCACCTTCAACACAGGCAGCGCAAAAAGGGCATCTGTGGCCTGTTCAATGCTCTAATTACTGAAGTGGTATATTTTACTGTTTAAAACAAAGTGGAGGGTTTTCGTTGTTTTTTTTCTAAACTGCTCCTGCTACTATTTTCTAACAGAAGGTTATTTCAGGGTCTTCTTTATTATCTTCTGATAGCTCCAAAAATTGCAAGGTCCAGCACCAGACCTTAATTCCTAATAAAGAAGCTGATAACCATAAAGCGAAATGGGTCATACGACAGCTTTATATATGCTTAAGGAAATATTACTGTGCCTGCAGCTTCCAGCTCTTCATTTTGGCTTTGCTTTCAGATTCCAAAGACTGCAGTTTTGCTATTCGTTTTCCTATTTCAAACGCCCCTGCAGTTCACTGCTATTTGCCATTGAAAAAACAGTAACTGAAAATATCCATGCAATGATGTATCAAAGGACACCTGTTGCCTTGATAGGTCCCTTCACACAAAAGTCTCCATACGACAGGAGTAACTTTGTCCTTTCCTCCCCTTCCTTCTAACCCACCAAATAAGCAGATACACAGAAAGAGTATTTACGTGAAGACGTTTCAAGAGCAGCACACCAGCTTCCCTGCTCTAATCAAGTATCGACAAGTCTCCATAAGTTTTCTGGGAAATGACCACATTTCAGACGACTCAGGGAACAAAAGCTTAAAGAAAGTTGCATCTGCACAAGATCTTCAGATTCTCCTTTCCTCCTCACTTCTTCTCATCGGTCTTTTTTCCCCGGCATATCCTCACCAAGGAGTTGTAAAGGGAAGCAGATACAAGAATACACCATTGTCATTAATGAATTGACTCAGTCATGCTGTTAACAGCCCCATTTAATTGTACAGTAGTATTTGCTTGGCAGCTTCTCCAACTATAATGTAATAACAATCCACTACACCGTCCCAAATGAACTGCCAGGGTTCAGCTTACCATGTCACTTTATTCTCCACAGCTACTGTCCGAAATACAATCCACTTGACTCTTACTGCACTGTAATTAAGCATATAGTCAAGATTAGACTAGCCAATATCCATCTCGGCTTTCATGACCAACCCACAGACATGACTTCAAATAAAGAAATATCACGGCACTTAGATACTTACTAGTACTATTCTCATTACAGGCGAATCTGTCATTAATCATGAGCTGACGTGTCCAAGCTGGATTTTTTAGCTTTTTGTAGTAGAGAAATGAAGTCAAACTACTATGCATCTGGCCTATCGATAATAAGATGTGTTAAGCGCTCCCTTCCTTTCTGACCAACCCTGTGTTACCGTTAACTGGCTACCAACTGGAAATAACCAGTCTTCCTGGAACTAGAAGTGTGCAACCCAGAAAAGTCGATCTAGACTTTCAGTGTTACGTAAATACGAGTCCCACGTATGCTACCTGTGAACAGCTCTGGGCATGGCCTTAAAAAGACAAAAACTGATCTCAGAAAAGAAATTGGAAATGTCTCACGATACTGGTTTTCCCCCACAAACAGGAGAACCACCTGGTATCCTTAAGTGAAATTCTCCCCTTTCCCTCCTTGCTTGCTCTGCTGCCAATCAGCGTGTTGCCATACTCCGCCTCCGGAGGCTGCGCTCCGAGGGTGCTGCACACTTGCAAAAACCTCTGGAAAACCCTTCAGGAAGGGAGCATCATATACACGTAAAATATTACCAAAAGGTAACTTGAACCCCACATTTAGTAACAGAAGTAGTTTTATATGATACCTTTTATCTGAGGATCGCAAAGCATTTTAAAAAATTCAATATTTCCATTTTGCAGAGAAAGAAACTAATGTACAGCAAGATTACTCAGCTGAAACAGACACAGAGAAAATAAAAAACTCAACTCTGCTTACTACATTACATGGCACAGAAGACTTTTTCCTATTTTCATATTAAAGAAGAGCAAAAACCCTTTTCATCACCTTTACTAGATATGTATTATTTTAAAAGATTGTATTTTTAAAAGTATATAGTCTATTTCTTTATACTGCAAAGACTTATTTATTCTGCTAATTTACCCTGCTAGCTTCACCAAAATGAATAAAGCTGCACTGGTGCAAAACTAGCAAGCTGAGAATCCAGCCCACTGTTGCTATTATCAAGCCATCACGGTTGACTCTAGTCCTGATCCTAAGGGCAGCTGTTCCTAAGTAGGAAACGGAGAACCTTCTCAAAGCAGAGGAGAGCAATCCTACAGAAGAGGAGATGAGCAACAGAAACTCAGACCTAACTGTTTCTATGTTCCTGTCGACAAGAAATACTGGAAATTTTCAGCTATTTAAATGCAATGAGGTCAGAGTCGATGAGAAAGGTCTGGTACAATTGATCCCAGAATGAGGCAACAATAATACTTTGGAACCAATATGGATTTTTTTTTTTTTTAAACAGTGTAACGTGGCATGCTACAAAAATAGCAAAAAATGATAAATACAGACCTGTCTTCCACTGAGGAGCTCAGTGCTAGAGTCTCTATTTATGTGTACATTACTAGCAACACCATGCACTGAATCAAATTACAGTATGATTTTCCTTTCAGTGCATGCAATTCCTCCCTGCTACCCCCACTAGTCTCACAAGGAATCATATTGTTCCGCACAGCAGAAAAGAGACTTTGGCTACAAACGTAGTTGTCTTGCCTTATGACAGGAAGCCGTTTACAGCCCAAAGCCTTCAAACACAGATATGTGGAAAACAGTGGTTTCTTCCTCCCCCCATTTCAAATATTTCTCTAGGCCATTCCTTGTTTTTCCATATCAGTATTTCATAAGAAGACAGTTAAAATCACTATCCTGAGACTGTTAAAAATTCAGTCTCAGCTATTGATAAAAACTGGAATTACTACACCAGGATGGGGAAGGGGATCCAGCAATCAGAGGACTAGCATGGAATTTGAGAAACTTGAGTTTTGTTTTCTATTCTGCCCAGGTTTCCTGGGCAATCTTGGCTGGCTGACTCGGGCTGTGGTTTCCCAAAGCACAGTGCTTGCGGCAATACTGGCTTAAGGTGTTCCACATCCCCCCTTCCTCCTGCACAGCTCCCTCACTTTGGCCAGTGTAACTATGTAGTGTGAAGAAGCTGTGAATGAGACTAAAACTGAACTGTGATACAGGTTAAAAGAAAAAAAAAAAACACACTAAACAAATAAAATTGTTAGGTTTGGATGGTTGCCTGTTTTTTCCCCACATTGAATCAGTTCCCCACACAGACGCACAGTACGGTCACGGACATTTGGGCTGACTCAATAAATGCAACAAACGCACAAGGGAATGGCTGCCCAGCAAATGTAAGTCACCAGTATCTGACATTTCATCTCCCAAAACCACAGTCATAGTCTTTTGGTGACAGTCCTCCAACTATCTCATCCATTCCCACCGGATGGGGAAAACAACACTTAGCAATCAAAAAGCACCGGATAACAGGGTAAGGGGGCCAAACAGACACTTGAGTGTGCTGAGGGTTTGGGGGGTGAGGAGGTTGTAAGAAGGCAATAGCCTAACTAAAGCCAAATCTCAGTCATGGTCCATGTAGATCACACAACCAAGGCGGAGCGCTGCAAGGCAGCAGGAAACACCTGGTCACGTGTTGAGCTGTGTCATTAAGCGAGGACTCCAGTAATAAGCAGGGACTTCTCCCTCTAAAGGCAAAAAAGCTGCTCTTTCCCATAGCTACAGGTTTGGCCTAAAGATCTAAAGCAAAAAGTTATCAGAAAAGCCAAAGGACTGCAGGTAAGATTTTGATCAGAAGGTATGCAGGCAACTGATCCTGGCTGCACCTATCATCTACACTAAGGATTTTTCCTAAAACTTTCCTTCTTTTGATAGAGGCTGGGGTTCAGCTCCACCAAGACAAAGAACACAGACAGGATCGCAGGCCTGCGACAGCCTAAACTGGTCTCCGCAGGGAGACCCAGGTAATGCCTCTTACCCTCCACAACAGCCCCATCCATACATTCCCACCTTCCTTGCACTGTTACTGGGGTTCATCTGAAGGTGTCTCCCCTGCCCCAGGAAGCCGGTTCAGCTCACTAAGCAGGCACAAAGTTTGGACAGTGGGATCAGACTCCCATCAGCACCGAAGCAAGAGGGGGAGCAACCGTCCTTACACACCCAAATGCTGCCATCGAACCATACCCTGCAGCGTGGGCCAGAAATAGGAGCTTGACTCCGTACTCGAGGACCGATAACAAGATAACAAAGCTCCCACTGCTGTTAACCACAGCCCGAGTCAACTGAACAGAGTTATGCAAGAAAGTGTGAGATTTCTAATCAACCAGCAGGCTGGTTACACTGAACGACACTGACTACATGCTCGTTAACACCAATCTGTGCACTGCCGATCATCTGGCAGCCCACACACTTGCTTAATATTAAGCATGACTACGCAAGCACGTTTCCGTCAAAATAGCCACAGCACACGGCACGGTGTCTAAGCCAGTGTTACACCCTGTGCCTGCGAAGGGAAGAGAGAGCCCGCTGGATCTAACCAACCACTCTGACAGACAACGTCCGCTTGCCACACAGTCCGGGACTGCGTTACTCCTCGAGGTACACCGAGGGCATCTGACGCAACAGACTGAGCTTGCACTACTTGATACATGATATATCACATCATGCGCAGTGTGATATAGCTGATACCTGATATCTTCCAACTAGACTTATTGTCTCATGGGACCAGGGCCTAGAGCCCTAAGCATTGTCAGTGCTGACCTCCATCAGCTACAGCAAAAAGATGTTGACTAAGGGCAGCCTTATGTGGCAAGGTATAGCCAGCAGTGTTCGGTCCTCCCATGCCCCAGCCAGCTCTGACTCTAAACCCTATTTGAGTGGCCTGGGCTTCAGCAGAGACTAATTCCCAACACGAGATCACATAACTGTGTTAGTGACACCTGCCCCATTTGGACTGTCAGCAGGTCGTGGTCATGTGACTGCCCACCCCTAACACCACAGACATGTCTTTATTCAAAGAATCTCCCCTGAGTAATCCTTCCTTCTTCTTTTCCTTGGGGAGGTTCAAAGCAAACTAACAGAGCAGTGATGACTTCCTCATGAAGTCTTGAAAGCTTCCCAGTCAGCTGTGGTCTCTTGTTTTCTGGACAGCACAGTTAAATTAAAAAACCTTCTAACATACCCACTTCCCAGTGTTGCACCGTTGTTACTGCGTCCACCATGACATTTTGGAGCACTCATCCTCTTGCTGAAATCGAGAACTATGCAAGCAAGTTCACTGCTTGGCAGCTGATTATAGAAGCAATGAAATCCCCACTTCCTAAAAGCTCTACCACAGGAGCTCTACCATCAGCTCCACCGAAGATCTGCCCCTACCTGCCCAAGCTCAGATAAAAACATGGAATAGTTTGAAGAGGCTTTAAGTATATGGGAGCAGAGCTCTTCGACCTACTGTACTGTCTACACAGTCTCAAAAGTGACTCAAGCTGCCTACCATGAGTTCAAGCCAGCTCTTTTTCAAACCTGCTTCTCTCCACGAGGCCATACCCATAATGATGAAAGAGTATGAACTGAAAGTGTCATTTACATAGGGGTTGCCTAGATACTTTGAAGATAAGTGCCACAGAATGTGTGCAAATAACAGGATTTCACTTTATGTCACGTTTAAAAGAAAATGCACCCAATGCTACCACTTTATAGACAACAGGAAAGAAAACAAATAAATAAAGAATCCATGTCATATTGATGGCATGACTGAAGCTAATAGCTTGGGGGGGGGGGTTGGGTTTTTTTCTTTTTTTTTTTGTTCCCTCCCCCCCACCTTATACTGGTAAAGTAAAATCCATTTATTCTGGTGACATGAGGAGGCTAATTCAGATGCTAGCCCAACTTTTAAAAATAATTCTGTTGTTGTGAATGCAAAGCAACACTGGTCTCAGAACATTTTGTAGCCATTAGTTAACTGAGCACCAATAGACCTTCCAGGTAGGTATTTCCCAACTCTACCCATGAGAAAAAACAGTAGCCCAGAAAAGAAATGATAAAGAAAGATGGATTAGAGAGCTTTCATGAAAAACTAGGTGGAACACTATATGGTATGGGGAAGCAAGGGTCCACACTTCTCAGACCATTTGACTTGTAAATAGAACTGCCTCCAAAATACATAGCACATTTAGCTCATGTGTGACATGAGACTTCACTGCAAAATGACACATTTACACATCAGCATCCAATCTGGCACCCATCCCCTGCTTCTCTGGAGGAGGGCAGGCTTCTGTCTGAATAGATCAAAGACTTCTGGCCACGGAAAATGAAGCAGCTCACATCAGGCAGCAGGATACCTCCTAACACCTTATCTGCTGTTGATGGCAATCAGCTGGCTAAAGAGACCCAGAAGAGCCACAGCAGCAAGTGTTATAACTAAATAACAGAAATAACTAAAGCCAGCAACTTGCATATGATGCTAGTATCTCCAGACAGCTGGGTAGGGACAAGACGAGGAAAATGCATTGCAGGTAAGTGATTCTCAGAGGCGGTAGCAGCAGAGCAGAGCGTAAACGTGCATGGGAGCAGTTTTCTGCCCAGGAAGAACGCCTTGTTGTGGAAGCCCCTTCCTGCCTCAGCAGCGGGCAGCAGGCTGTTTTGTCTGTGGCTGTACTAATGCGAGCCTCTTGGCAGACAGGAAAATGCAACGAGCGAGAAGGGGAGAATTCGCTCTCTGCGAGGGTATCATTTAGCAATTTGTTACATGCTCTCAACCCCGTTGTTTCCGAGACTCCCAGAAGAACAAAAGCAGCTGCTAATCAAGATTCAAAATTACAAGGCTCGCCTTGCAGAGAGAAAGCAATACCTAAGTCATATCTGCTTTCGAGAAGGCTACAATTCACATAAAAGCTCAGAGAAGCTTTATTTCCTTTTCTATCACTTTAATTAATTGTGCAAACAAGAATAGGGCCTAAACCAGTGTATTACAAAGCCTGCTCTAGACAAAGGTGGCTTGCAGCCCCACAGCTTTTCATTTTCATAAACAAGTAAAATTTTGCTTATTACTATTTCCTACGATAATAAACAAACAATAGGCTTACCGCCTGAGTTTTCTAAAAGGATTCTCTTCATACTTTACCTTTAGAATACACAGAGTACTAGCATCTCTCACTTAAATAGCTCATTGCTTTAAATGATCTATTTCCACTTTTTCCCCGGAAAAAAAACCGCCAAGGAATGGGTCGATATCACATACAGGACTCTGCAATACCACAAAAGCACATAAAACTGTCGCCAGTGAAATAGTACGCTGCATGACTGTTACGCAGTCTAGCTTCTTTTAATCCTGCAGTAGTGGCCACGCAGCTATGGGAGGCTGCGATCCCTGGAGGATTGCATCTTCGAGGGGCGCACGGAGCTGAGAATCAGCAACGGGGATGCTCCCAAAGGGACTGAGTCCCCCGGGCATGGACACGATGCAGAAACAGTTAGCAAAATCCCACTGAAGGGCTAGTATTTGGTAGTTGGAAGCATTTTTGCAAGGTTACAGCAAGCCAAAGCAAAGCACAAATGCATAGTGTTTTGCAAATAAATTTCAAACAAACAGCAAAACCTGAAGCGAAAGGAGTATAATTCTCCGTTTGAAATTGCTGGACAAATAGGAGTCCCAGTGACCTGACTGCATTTGGATCAGGCCAGCAACGCTCCAAAGAGAAGAAGATACAGCAGCAGTTACGGTCTGTCAGATGAGCCATAAGGGCCAAAACAAAAGAGTCCCTGTATGCAGCCAAGCAATAAACTGGATACACATAGCTGTCCTCTATTCTGCCAAAGATAACCAGCATGCAAAAAGGGTTCAAATCTGACTTTAAGGATCGTAGCTCAAAAATATTGACCTTTATTCCTTGCCTGTATAGCCTACAGATTTTCCTTCTCTTCCTTTACTCAATCTTTGAAATAAAAGCTATAGTTTGGAAGGAAAATTTTCTAAAGGAAGACAAAAAGCATCTTCCCCACCCCTAAAGACACAGCAGTGCCTTCATGTGTATGCACTCACACTTCCGTACTCCCTTATAGGAGGGGTTTAAAACACTGCAATAATTGATTCTCTACTAATTTGGAGAGGGGCTAATAAAGTACAAAGGGATCCTTTACCTTGCAAATAGAACAAAACAAGGCAGAAACGAGCTCATTCTTAAGCTTATAAAACAAGCCTTTACAGATAATTATATTTTATTACTCTTCATTTTATGAGGATTGTGTTATACAAAACAAATACCAGATGCCTATTTGTTTCATTGGGGGGAAGGGGGGGGAATGAATCTCTGCAAGCACTATTGTGAGCAGCACTGCTTTTAATTAAACACAATAAATGCATAAAAATTAATACTGTTTGAAACCAGCAGGTAGGAAGCAAACGTATGAACTCTAGCTGCTGAAAGACCCTTTTCCCCTCATAGCTCATACTGCAAGAAACACTCACAAGCCAAATATTCATAGCCTAGAGCTGGTGCTCCTTGAGCAAGGTCATTTACAGAATTCATTTTTCTGAAAAATTAATGCCAAACTTTGTAGATAACTTAACGCTTTAAAAAAAAAAAGTGGGAATTTAATGCAACCTGTTAAAATGACACACGCAGACCCAAGCAGAAAAAAAACATTAAAAAGATAAAAAATAAATAAATTTAAAGAAAGAGTCAAGCATCTTAAAGATGAGGATACCTATTCAAACGAGGGAAGAGGGAGAGAGAAAACAGGGCGGTGTGAAGTGACTTCTGGCTACCTTGGAACAGAGCAAAGTGGCTGCACTGATATTTCAAAACAGGCCTGATTCTCCAAACGTTGACTTGCTGTACTCAGTCAGATATTCTTCCAAGTAGTCTGACAGCAGCATACAGGACCAAACCTCAAGCTTGAAACAGGGAACACACATCTGAAACATGGAGAACACAACTGGAGAGAGGCATGCAAAGCACGCACAAGCACAAAAGCAAAAATTGGACACAGTTTCTCAAGGAAAATGAAACAAAACCAACTTTTCAGCAACAGCCAGGTGTCAGCGATCCACCCCCACCGAGGCACCACGAGGAAATTTATTTCACATTTTCAATGGTGGTTTCCGTTTTCATTTTAATTGCATTAAGATCCGATGGAGCAACAACAGACACTTCTTACTTAAGGCTGACATTAGCTCTACATTTTAAATCCGATTTTCAACATCATGCCTGGTATTGCTTTAATGTTAACATTCTGCAAAAGAAACTGAAATTGTGTATGCAGGATGTCATTCCGACATAGTGTCTTTTTCCAGAAAAATTTTTAAAAAAAGAGAGAGATTTTAAAGATATGGTTCAGTAGTAAATGCAAGGTAAATAACAGCAGATTGGCTTCAATGTTTAGCTGTTCACTTCCAGGTTTTCGTATATTTTAATTTTCGGAATAGAGGACAGGTCCCCTCTACTATTCTCCACTAGTGCATATTTTCAGTCTAAGCTACTTCCTAATGAAGTTTGTTTACAAGTGTTCATTAGATTCCACACTTTATTAGTCCAGTCAGTTAATTATAAGACCACAATACCACAAAATGCAATTATAGTAATCAGTGCATTGATTATTGTGAAACATAGTTATCCTGAGAATAAAGTTAAAGTAAATAAGAGTTACTGCTATAATCACTACCCACACCAATAGAGCAATCTGGGATCACACCAATATCTCTAAATCCTTAGATCTCTAGCTCTATACATACATAGCACATAAGATCTCACTGCTAATTATTTTACTATGACCTTTGTCAGAAAGATTTTTCATTAAAAATGAAAGAACAACAGAAAACCTTTTTGCTAGAAAGGATGATTAAAAGCCACCAGAAATAGCAAACAGAACAGAAGTTGAAAATCTATTTTCATTGAAGCCCCCTGATGTTCCTACGCAGGCAGCCAAAAGATGCACGGCCTAATCGCTCCATTTGTTATTTTGGTATTCAGCAGCAGCAAACAAAACAGACCTCGGAAAGGTGGAGGCAGCGAAGAAGAATCATGAAAAAAAAAAAAGCAGATGCAAAATGCAACGCTTTTTTGACACATTTAGAGACAACAATTAAGACGAGGACTGGGATGCCACTATATGAGCACAGAGCAGCAGTCTGTCTGGACCGTTGTGGTGCTTCACCTCCAAACTAACGGCAAAGACAAGGCATGCACAAGGCTGGGGAGAATGCAACGCCGGCAAACTCATCTGCTGAAAAAATACCAAACAGTAGCTCCGTTTTGCCAGACCCATGCACGGAGAGTTTCAAGCCTGCCGGGAATTTCTCACGCTGCTTGGAGGCTCTCGGAAATCCTCACTCCCAATGCAGAAACCCTCGGCCGCCGCGCCAAGCTCCAGCCCAACCTTGTCAACGCAGGCACCAAGCGCGGCAGGTCTCTGCCCCCAGAGGCCATTAACACACCTCCCGGATCTTCCCGTTTGCGTTCCTCAGGGTGACCCTATTCACTGTAATCCAGAAACTGTATTTATTGGCAGACGGACCAAGCCAGCGCTTATGGACAGGTCGCAGCTGTGATTTGCTCAGCTGAAAGGTGAACGAGCACCTCCCATGTATCAACAACTGTGGCTTTGCTTTAGTTATTTCTATAACTTTATAACATATCTACAGGAGTAATTTTGCAGGAAACAAAGGGAAGATTTTATTACAGTTCTCTGCAATTAAATTTTGGGAAGGGCATGGAAAAGCAATCACATTTGTGTGCAAACTGACAAATAACTACAGCAACTCAGTGTTTATTTATGGCAGGAGGTCTGTCCACAATAAAATACAAGTGCATTGGAGAGCCTGCACCCATGAACTTTAATGTGTCATCTACCCCCCTTCATAAAGCTCCAACAACTCACACACTTTGCTTATTTGCACTTTCCCCACTGCCATTTTATTTAATCTCTTTAATCTTGCCGCAACGACAGCAGGACGAAAAGAAAGAAGAAAAAAGACAGAAAGAGAGAGAGAATAGATTTGGGGCTGAAGAAGCCAACTTGACAGAGGAATCTGGAACAAGTCAGAGATTAAAGTACCATAAATAAGGGACGTCTACCATGTTTATTAAAATGGTGGCACAATTCTCCTGAGGAAAACACATCTTTGACACCTCCTCAAAATTGCTCTCACAAAAGAGCCATCTAGCAATCTAGGGCTGCTCAGTTTAGCAGCGATGGTACCTTTTACTGAATATGCATAGAAACTGTTTGAGACACGTGTCCAACCCAAAACTAAAACAAAACATATTTTAAAGTCTTGTTCAAACTGATCCATATGCCAAAGCCAACCCTCAAGTCTGAAAGCATGCCATGTAGTACAAGGGAAGGTAACACAACCTTGAATTAAGATCTGGGGAACTGTTTTTAAAGAAATAAACTTGAAGGGAGGGGCGTGCTGGGGAAAGGTGTCACACACAGAAATGAAAAAAAAAAAAAAGTGATTGCCTGAAATAGTTCCCCATCTTCAAAAAATGTCACCTTAACATTCATACCTATATCATTCACCTTGCTGCTGTCAGTTTTACTGCCGTTACTTTTGAGAATTTCGCTGGCACTTAGTATGCAGAAGCGGTACACAGGAATAGATCCTGCTGCCATAGATAATGCAGTTCTAAGGGAAACCCATCAATTGCTAATGGCCATGCAAATTGTTGAAACTAGAGAGTTATTCACAGTTATCTCACTGTGATTTGGTAAGTGTCCATGCTTGATGCGATCACTCACTTGATATATTATTCCATTACAATCCAAGTAGTAGCCTTACCTTTCAGTTTTCGGGAAAAAAAGCGTGAGAGAGTGGGAAGGGATGTTATTTGTTTTAAATTATTTTAAACAGTCATACCTACCTTTTTGTATGAAAGTTTTACAGTAAGATAAATCTCTTCCCGAGACTACAGTCACGCCTTACTGAAATGTTTAAATCCCTCTGATCAGAAACTAAAGGAGTTTAGCATGCATTTTCAGAGCTTGATCTTGCAAAGTACCTTCTTAGTTTCCAACCATACAGAGTTCCCACATCCTTTGGGGCACTGAATCCTCAGACTGCAGTTTGCACAATTTTACTTTCTGACCAGTGTTTTGTGGTGCTTATGCTAAAATATTCTGATATTTAATAATCTATAGACATTTTCTCAAATTCATAATACATGCACTCTCTTGCAGCACCAACTTACTGATTATTAATTTTCAGCTTTATTGCAGCTCCAACAGATCAGATGCTTTTATTATCCTTCCTGTCTAAGATTTATTACTTTTACTGAAGTGTAGTTTGTCTTTTTTGATTTTGTTTGTTTTTAAACAGCCCTTAAGGGGGGAAATGTTACTCTTCTTTATAAAGTAATTCTGAAAGCACAGTACACAAAATAAATCCCATAATTATATTTCCCACTAGGATTAGATAAAATATATTTAATTAAAAAAAAATTGCAAGCATCCAGCACAATTGTTGGTGGCAAATCAAGGAGATAAAATATTTACATGTTTATCTTCCTGAAGTAGGTGATTGAGTCTACGAGCAAAGATACCCATACAGGCCTTCACAGATGTAAATTCAGACACTATAAGATTTGTCCTTCACTTCAGATAAGGGTTCTGATTTTTAGAAGCAGCCTCTGATTTTTTTCTTGAGGACAACAGCAAGTAGAGTCTTGATGGGCTTTCTAGCAGTTAGACACTGAACTACCTGATTGCACCAGTAAATCCAGTATTGTGATAAAATGACTGCAATTATTTGCAGGACAAGAACAACAAAAAAAAGCATTATCAGAACAACTCAAGATCTTTTAGAGGAAAGAACAAAATCCAGATCTATAACTAAATTTAGTGTGTGGCTGCATGAATGAAATGCACCCAAACTCACCACACAACATACAGGCAGTGTCACTTGGTCCCCAACATGCCAAACCTGCTGCTGAGCACAGGCGTTGGGCGTCTCTGTGCTCTGCTCACTCGCTCACAGTCAGAAACAGGCAACTTTGAGCTCTGCTGGCTTAATCCAATACAGTAAGAATGGACCAAACTAACCCCACAGTCATACGCAACAGAGGAAGCATGCAAACTGATCTCCAACACTCAAATGCAGGAATCTGCAGCAAAGATTTATTTCCCTGACAGAGCAGACTTCCAGCAACCTTGCAGACTGCAGATCAAAGCAAATGGAACAACAACAACATCAACACTTCCCCCCATCCCTGCCAAAATCCTCCAGCTGGCTGTGGGTCTTTCACTGCAGCAAGTCTGAAGCCCTCGCTCCCAACCTCCTGGCCTTAACCATCATCTCACTCCTACTCTAACAGGCTTCAATCATTTCCTACTCCTTGCCCAAAGCTCCCTTCACCTGCCTGGCTCAGTTTCATGCCTTGGCTCATGTCCTCCTCCTCCTCCAAGCCATCGCTGAGGCCATGCTCTTCCTTGCAAGGACCCTCCACTCAGCTCTTCTCCACTTGCCCCTTACCTGCACCACCATTAAGCAGCTCATGCTCTGGCTGCCAGCTGTGAGGGTCATAAAGTATATTGCGTTTGTAGGGAAACAATTGATACCATGCTCTTTTCACAGCCTCAGATACCTTATTATTAACAGGACAGGGCCCTCCACATATACTTTCAAAATGCTATGGTATACATTTTCCATTTAGGAATCATTGCCAATATTGCTATGCTTAGTCCTTCAGTGTTGCACTCTCAATTTTGCTTCGGAGCAGAAGAATGATTGATCTTATTGATTTGTGTCAACATTCTGACATAGTCGCATCGACCCGCGGTAATTTCGTGGGAGGAGTTTAGAGAGGAACCAAAGACGGCATTTTCTGTAACATGCCATGCTGCTGGAAGAGAAAATGTTGTTAGTGGCTGGTGCAGACGTCGACAGGACCAAGCTAGGACTCAAACCGACAAAAGTGAGCAACGAGACATTTCACATGACCATGTTTACAGCAAATCCACTGCAAAAAAACACAACTGTATAATTATAATCTATTATAATTATGCAAAGAAGTAACATTTCAGAAAGGCCTTCTCATTTCTCATTCTTAGCATTGAATACTTTTGTTTTGCAGCCAATCAACTAAATTAGCCCTAATTCTGTTTCATTCACAAACACAAAGAGTATATTAGAGGAAAAAAGTGAACAAACAGGAAGTTCACTTAGGAACCCAAGAATTATTTCTCTTTCGTGCATTTCTGGATTAGAAACCATCATGGGGAAAAAAGTCAACTTAAGTAAGAACAGCTTTACTGTATTTACTAACTGCACTGCAAGATCCCTTGGAATACTTATCAGAAATGGCAATGCTACAAGAGCTGTAAAAGTGGTGACATTTGGTAAAGTCTGAGTGAAGCAGGGAGAATTAAAAGGCACAGATGTTAAAAAATGGCCAAGTACCCTGACCTATGTCAACCGACAAATGAAGCACCCAGAAAAGCTTTTGTGTCCCCCCGCCCTTGAAAACAGCTACCTTATGCTGCTGCTAATGACTACCACCTCTTATTGGAAAGCCAAAGTCAGACCTACACTCACTGCTGCTTGGTTTTATTAAGCACTTTCCCTACAATACTCTAAAGCACTAAAGTAACCTCCCAAAATGCCTATGGAAAGCAAAGTATTGTTCCCCTTTTTAAAACTGAGGCACAAGGAAATGTAACGATATGCCCAGCGAAGGAGAGGTTAGCAGCAAGCCAGGTCTTCTGACTGCGGCCCCATGACACGCTCACACCATGGCAGGAGAAGGCTGGGAGTTCCCAAGAGAGCCCTACCAGCACTATACCTAGTAAAAGGACTACAGGAGTACTGGAAAGTCTGTTCTTCTGAAAAATGAAACGGGACACTGATTTACTCAACATAAATACCACCACTGTACCGCCTTTTGGGTACCTGCCTGCTTCGCTCCCTATCTGTGCCCTTTCCTAAGAGGCAGCATTACACCACCCAAAAAACTGAAGTTAAATCAAAGCAAGATGCAATGGAAGAGATGAATAGGGAAAACGCAATATATTTGAAGAAAATGGCATCTTCTTTCTCTTGTTCTTGTGGAAACTTCACCCCTTGTACTGGCTTAAAATTATGTTTTTTTATTCAACAAAACTACAGTATTTTAAAAAAGTCACATCACATTTGTAAAGTCATCTAACTGAAAACACTCACACTGGTTCTTTCCCAGAAAAACATTTAGGAACAAAATATTGCTGAGTTAGAGCCTTTATTTTTTAAAGCGCTACTTCCCTTTTCTCATGTGAAACAAATCTCATCTCTTTTGTTCCCATTTTCAATTCATTCCTTAAAACTAGTTTCTTTTGTGACTCTGTACTGTGCTGACCCCTCATCTGTCTACTTCGAAACCATCTCCCGGGTCATGCAAAGTCTGCATTACCATACCAGGACAGCAACTGCTACCCAAAGCGCTTTGTAAGACCGTGAGCACACTCTTCCGTCTCTTCTAATGCATGGGTGTCACCCGTTAAAAAATAGTGATTTGCAGAGGAAAGCAGAAGAAATAACGACCGCCAAAATCCTCTGGCCTGTCTGCAGCTTCCTACCTGTCAGGGCCAGCAGCAGCACGTGCTGCAGCTGCTGTGGGCTCCTGCAAGCGCAGCTGCTTGCCCAGGACACTGGCTCAGTAGCCAGGCGGCCAGCAGAAATGCCAACATGAATTATATCTTCCCTTCCCTCCACATTGCATAGCATCAGTGCTCCCTCCCACTTACCGAGCTTGGCTCCTAAATTAAGGGCAAGACTGGCAGACGGTGACAATGTATGTCCTGCTTCCTCAGGAAACTCGGATTAAAAAGAGCAAAATAATCATAAATAAAAGCTCAGCATAGCTGGACAAACAAGAAGAGACAAGGAACAAATAAAATCTGCAGTTCAATGTAAACTATGAGAAGACTGTGCTTTAACAACAAAATGTCCCAAAATGCTCAGTAACATGGAAAGTTGTGGAACCTTAAATACAACCTGAAGTTACACTCGTACATTCTTGTATGCTGAACTAATCTCCATATGACATGGGACAGGAGCACACATCTTGCATCATCACCTAGATATAGCCAAGTCCTTGAGAAGAGAAATCAGTCCCTCCAGCAGTACAGAGCACATTATTTAACTTCATTTTTAAGCAAAATAGTTATCTAGGTACCTACTGATTACTTTTTTTCTAGTTAGCAAAATAGGCCATTTACCAAAGACCACAAAACTCTGGATTTTCGGGGAGAGACCTTGCAGAGAGAAAGGGAAAACAATCATGGATAATACTCCAGAAATCACCAGATTACAGCCCAGTCTCTTGACTCACATCTGTTGAGTAAGTACTTTGTGCCTACCAGTTTGATTTACTTCCCTCTGCCGCAGACTTCTGGAATGTTACTTTCCAGTGGACTGCTGTGGGTTGTATATGGGGTAAAAGGATTATTGCTAGCCAAGAGTCAAATAAGTACTCTTCTCTGTTGAGCTGCAGTTTGCGTTAATCTCTGGCTGAAACTCTTCTCATTCAAACCAACTCAGGCTGGAAGATGCACGTTGGAATACACATCGGGGGCAGGTTCAGCAGAAGGAACCCCAGCTGAAGAGCTGTTTCCAGTCACCACCTCCTGGTAGGCTAAAGGCCTATTCAGGACTCTCCTCTCCCAGCAAGTCTGCACCTGGACCAGTGCACACGTGCAAAGAAACAGGGACCTGCCTGGGAATAAACTGATTCAAGGGGGACCCAAAAGCAGCTGCAGGGCACCATAGGCAGCAACAGTATACAGCCCCCAGGGGAAGTCAAAATTAAGCCTTCCCTCTCCCAGTAGGAGCAGTTTAATGGAGTTCACCTCAGGCTGCTGTGAGAAGTCCCTGGCGAGACCTGCAGAGGTTGGGGCTTGCCCGTGAAATGCCTGGCACAGGGCAGACGGGGAAGGAGGCGGCAGGGCAGCAGCGGGGGCTCTCCGCTGCCTGCAGCGCCTCGCTGCCGCAGACCTGGCTGCTGGGCCACATCAGGTTTAATCTCACCTGAAGAGATAACTGGAAACATTACCTTTGGTTCAGTTCTGGTTTGGGCTCAACAAACACCTCAAACTACCAGTTTCAGTTGTAGTTCTGCTTAAAATGAAAATGATGGCTCAAATCATTTGTTTTTATTTGAGTTCTGTTCTATTGCCAAACATTTTTTCAGTGATAATTATGTATCAAGTAGCTTTCACCTACACTGCTGCATACAGAAAAAGCCTACGCCGGACAAGACCAGCTGGCCATCTAATGTAATGTCACCACAGAGTCTAGTATCAGACGCTTCACAGAGGGATGCAAAAAAGCCTGGAGCGAGCAATTATAATAATAACTTGCCCCACAAGAAACCTTAATTACTTGAGGTTAGGATGGAGCTTGGTTTAAGGCCGGCAGGCAGGGTGTGTTATCTGCCTGGGCATGACCCTACGCAACCGGCCACACATGCTGCCGCTTGCGGAGGAGCTCTGCCACTTCTGTGAACCTCTGTGCGGGGAAGCAGGCACTTGCAAGGCCCCCTTTCTCTGCAGACACCGTCACAAAATTCAAGGAATTTCGTGCACGAGGGGAGCTGGGAGTTGTTATTGCTGCTGTTATGCTGGCGCCATCCAAGACCACAAGTGCATGAGGTAACAGGCACGCGCGCGCCGCCCTCCACAAGAACTTATATTTTTAACGTTTTGCTTACTTAGATGGTAACTATTGCGTCTTGTTCTGCTTAGCTTCAAAGCAACGGAGCAAGGGCCGTTGAGTAAAGAAGTGAGGATTAGAGGTAATGCTGAGGTAAGAAAAGAAGGGGAAATATTGAAGGCAGCAAGAAGAAAGAGGAGGAGGAAGAAAGGGACGAAGGCAAAGAGCCATTCTGCAACCAGCGGCAAGGATCCGCGCTCCAACGGCGAGGCCGAGGGCTTCGCTGCTGCCGAGAGCTTAGGCAAGGCCATGGCTGCTCGTGTCGCCTCTGCTCCCAGCTCCTGCCAGAGAACCGGCCTGCAGGGACACAAAGCTCCCAGCAACCAGTATTTCGCTCCCACACAGCAGGGGGAGGCCCCGAGCCCTCCCATCCCCTCCAGGAAGCCACCTGCATTAAATCTGCACTGACAGGCATATAAGGACACTTTGCAAGACATACAGAAAGCGGAAAGAGGAACGCATTAGAACAAATCTCAGATTTCCCAGATGCGGGTTAAAGCAGGGGTGCTTTGTTATTTACCTGTTTACTGCATTTTGGAATAAATGCATTGTAAAACAGGCAAATTTCCAATTGTTTGAAAATTGATATTAAAATAAAAAAATAGTCTGATGGAGATAGGTCTTTGCAGGAGCCAAGATACTCTGGGAAAAGTCCCAGGCTCGCTCAGTAGTTCTTGAGTTTCATCCAAACTACAGAAGAGGTCTGCTGATATATAAAATCCATAGGCCGATTCCAGTCTCAGCTCAGCTCGCTGAATTCAGGAACAGATCTGTCTCTGACAACAGCCACTATCAACTTGGATGCTTCCTCAGCCCCCTTCTAAATAAGGGCTGAATTGTAAAAGCTTTTCAGTAATTCTGAAAATAAGTCAGTAGGTGATTAAGGGCGGCAGTTACATTTTAATACAATACACTGAAACTCAATACACTGAAAATACAACAATTTTGCCTTTGTTCAAAACATGCACGTACAGGCATACACAATGTTTGGATTATCATTACACGTTGAACAGGCATGCCTAAGCCTTACTTTACCACTCACAAGAGAGGCATGAAAACAAAGTCAGCCCTAGTGCCTAGTTCTACTGATTTTTTTAACTGTATTTTATTCCTGTTGAGGAAGAAATGAAACTAGAAGTTACTTTTCTTTCTCTTCTGTGCTTATTGCACATCACTGCAACCTTTGCTCAGGACAGCATTTTTATAGGCAGGAGACTCAGCGGTGATTGACACAAGTCCTACCAGTTGAGTGCATACCAGGTAAACCCATGATATACCAGGAATTAATGAAAACATCCACAAATGTGTGCTCAGCTGCACATATTCACCATTAAAAGTACATATGCAACCCCACTGAATGTCACCGTGTCCCCCACATAGATATCTCATACATATAAGCATGTTAAACTCAAGTTACCTTAGAACCTGGCCTGTTGGTCTTTATCCTCTCTGCAAGTACTAAGATAACAGCCAAGTAGATCGTTATATAGTTCTTTAGGTAGATTCGTCCTAAACCAAAAGCCTTCAGCATTCTCTCACTAGTCCCTATGTCACAAAGTCTTCTGTGTTTTGCCTGCATTTCTCCGTTCGGTCTTGATCATAGAGTCTGTTCGAGCACCGACCAGTTGAAAAACATATTAAGACCATAAAGGACACCAAGCTACACTAGCTGTGTCCTCCATCAAACAAATGTACCTAAAAAAAAAAAAGAACAGATTTCTCAAAACAAAAAAAACCTGCTGTTGTTTTTGCTGACTTCCCCCTTATCCTTCCTAACCTCTTCAGCCCCACTCATTATTTGTTTTTCCCCATGTATTCATTTTCCATCATTAATTTCAGCTATCCTGCACAGATATCAACAAAAAGCCTCGAATTAACTTGAACAAGCTTTTGATGAGACCTTACATTTTTGGATACGACCACTGCTACTCTCTCCATTTTCAAAGGGCAGGGTTGTTCAGAGATTGGAGATACATTGCAGACAACACTATCACTTTCCTAGAAAGATGTCAGTTTTGGTGCAAATATCTTTTATACATCTTGCTATATTACAACATTGCATTCCTCAATTTCTTTCATTACCTACAATCATTTATACTACCTTCCAAAAGGTAATTATTTGGAACCAGTTAAGCCTGTACATGAATTCTGCCTTTGTTTAAAACACATTGTACATATGTATATATTTAGACTGTCATTAAATATTAAGAGGCTGTCTTCAAACTTCAGCAGCACCGTTTATTCACTTAACCCATTGTGAAATGGAAAGCCTGAAATTAAATTCTACTGTATAGGAATTTAGAAAATCCATTTGCCCTAGTGCTAGATGATAAAGGCCAACTTTGACAGAGACAAGGGCACAGTAAAGAAACTGGAAGCTTTCTTTGTTTTCCTTTATATCCTGTTTGCTAGTAGTCTAATCATGATAATGCAATGCATTTTACTCTGCATCAGCTTTATCTGCCGAGATGCATAACTGGGATGCAAATTAATTAGCTGTAACACACAGACGGATCTTTCAATACAATTCAGGGACACCGAGCCAAACATGCTCCCTCCTTTCCCCAGCCTGTCCCCAGACACCCTACACATCTTCCACAGGTAAAGATGGCATCTTTCTTACTTTTTTTCAACTTCCTAGAGAGGAAACAACGTATCCTGCGGAAATGCAGATCTTGTTCCAACTGGACACTGAATGTTTCACTGTAGACAAAACTCCACCACCACCAACTTACATTGTACGCTGATGCTAAACATAACAGGACATAATGCTACTCTGTTGATATGAAACTATCATGTTTCAAATCTCATCACCTTTTTTATCTGGCTTTGCAAGGTCTGTAGCCAATCACTCATATTTCACCCTGGCAAGGATCAATATTTCGGGGCCAGGTCTCTGTGGACAGGGCATCTACACTCCTGTCTTTCATATGAAGCAAAGCAGTTTAAATGTCACAGCAAAAGAATAAAAAACTGGCACAGAAGGCAGAGTGTGATATGCAACTTCTCCAACTCTATATGGCTGTGCAAATATACATATCTTGGAGAATGCATTTTTCTTCCTCGTGATTAAAGCCACGCGGACACATTGTTAAATCCAAGCTGAAAAATCCCCACCAAAGCAGCTCAGCTTGCAGTTCCCAAGCCCCACCAAGTGGTTTTCAAGTCAGTACAGGCCAGTACGGCTTTATTTAGAGGCATGTCTTCTCCAAGTGCTACAGCCTTGCTCCTCATCGCGTTCTGTCTTAGGCTGCATGAAGAGAGGATGCTCTCTCTTACAGCTGTCACGCACAGGTTACGTATTCACATGCAAGAATTTCTACTAGCAGGCTACAGGGACACTACCCTCAGGATGTGACCTTGTCAGATGTTATAAACTGAGCAGAGTGTCAGGCGTGGTCAGTATTTGAATGGAGAAGCACAAAATTCGGGACACTACAGGAAGTAGTATTGGAGTATCAGTAGATGGCATACTTTGCTGTAAATCAGCACTGAATCGCGCACATTAAGGGGCAGCAGCAGGCTCTGGCAGGTGCACTGTTTCACGTAAGATACAAGGTTAAAGATCTTTCCTATTTGCAGTTGCTCACCAGAGCGAGCTTGTTCACCTCACAAGCCTGACCACAAGTTCAGCCCATCAACTGTACTCAGCCTGCCTCAATTCTTCATGTAATCTTATTTTCTTGCAATCATCTTTTTTTTTTTTTTTACTTCCTGTCTTAAACAGCAATGTTGTGATGGAATATTAAAGTCATTAAACACCACCCCAGATAGAGTTGCATTTCAGTGGCAAGTGTGTTTTTAATATGAATAACACTACATACTAGTTGGGTTAATGTTTCCATATCCTCTGACACACAGTTATGTACACTCCTAACTACAAAAAGGGCTGCAAAGACTTTTTTTTTAGGAGGGGCAGAGTTTATACTGAGAAGTATATCTTTTATTAGGCCAAATGGCATAGCTGGAAAAAAATGAACGAGGCCCTACTCATGTCAAACAACTGGCTGGTATGTTTGCTTTTATAACAACCTTACAACACACATTCTGTAGAACATAGCAAATGATCTACACTTTCAACGTCTTTAAACTAGCTCAAATTACTTAAATCTATGCCAAACAAAAATATAACCTGAAAGGCCAAAGTAATTTTCTTCCACAAAACAGGTCCCTTTAAATGTTGTGTTAAGGGGATCCCAGGTCAAAGGGACTCCCAGATCACACACAAAAACGTTTTAGCTACACGCTTAGGTTCAACATTGTATGTTTTTCCATGTATGCATCATTTTGTCATTCAAACATCAGTTTTCTGAATGTGAATGGTATTAAAAGTCTATCAGCTATTTGCACTGCTGTCTTCTCCCCACCTAAGGTGGCTTTAAAATAATCAGAAGGTGAATAAAGTTCATTCAAGAACACGTTCAGTCTTCCTCATGTTTTGGTGTTACCTTACCAATCTCTCTCAAATCTCTGTGGCAAATTTTAGTGGAGAAAAATTCCAGCAAATTGGAAATTCTGATCAGCATTAATGCCATTGTAGTTTTTTCACTACTCTTCTCCAGGAGTATTTTTCCACCCACATAGTATTCCACTATGCATTGCAAACCCCTTCAGCCTTTGGCAGCTCCACAGTATACTAACTCAGCAGCGTAAAGCCAGTCTGTTTCAATTTAGTTTCTAACTTCTGCAACATAGGAAGCATTCTCATGCAAAAAACTTCATATATATCTACTCTGCAGCAGCATAGTGGTGGTCAGCATTTAAATGAACTAATCAGCTCCAAACAGCCTAATCAGCATCACAGTTCTAGAGGTAATTCCCAGGAAGTGATTTTTCAGCAGCTTCGTATACAAACCTGAAAAGCATATGGGGAGGATAACAAGGATAACACCGCAGCAACCTAAAATTTGGCTAAACTTACCTATAGTGACATTAGAGAGAAAAAAAAAAAAAAAAGCAGCAGGAGAAACAAAGAAACCAGGCGCTAACAGAACACACAAAGTGTGTCCATACCACTGGAGCATTCTCTCATACATAAAAATTTTAAACTCAAACACAGAAAAAATAAACGCTGACTGCGTTATGATCTCCTTCCTCTTCTGATGTTGCATCAAATTGGAAACACGAGGAGAAAGACTGTGAGGCAAGGCACTGCCCCGCCACTGAGATGCACAGATTGAGCCCAGGCTCTGGGCAGTGCTTTTGGGGAGAGATGAGCTGTTACTCGGGAACTAAACCACCGCAGAGGCGGGCTCCCGCACACATTGCACAAGTCCTCAGCTCTCCTCAAACTTTGGCTTCGGTGGAGAACTTCAGGGCTGGGAAGGAAGGGGGATTTGCCCTGCCGAGGCAGAGCACGGCACGAGCGGTGGTGCCGGCTGCCAGAGCAGCCTCCAGCAGCATCCTTGCCGCCGGCCGAGTCGGGGCAGCCGAAGGGCTGCGAGCGCGGATGCTCCACAGGTCCTCGGTCCCCGGGCAGCCTAAGCTGAAACCCCGGGACTCCGGGCTGCCTTTTCGCACCTCCCTGCCTGCTCCCCCGATGCGCGGCAACACACCAGCAGTTAGCCAGCAATCTCACAGCAGAGAGAAAAAAAAAAAAAAACAAAACAGAAGCAAAAATCATGACCTTCCTTCGGCCTGAAAGCACCTACCAGCCTTTAAACGCACGAGCGCCCGAGAGCTGCAGAGACCCCCGAGTCGGAAGGGCTGGCACCCCCCAACGCACCCGCACAGCGAGGGGCACCGCTCACTTACTTCTCATATTCGGCGTTGTCTCTATCGCAACGCGAATCCTTGTGCTTTTGCCAGTCTTTGCCATGCTTGCAGGTGGTCAAGAGGACAACATCCTCCCCGTTATGGACGTGATATAAGGCATTCCTGGTGTCTGACCCTATCCCTGTCAGGTACCTTTTCCCCTTGAATACCAACATATACTTCCTGAGAGGAGGGATGGTGTTGAACCTTAAAAATCCCTTCTCCCCTCCTGTCCTAGGATGATCCTTAGAAAAGAGCGGAATAGAAACATCAAAATTGGGTCTGAAGTTTTCAGTACTGATGCTGGCTTTGGCCAGCATGGCCTGGCCGATGTCGAAGCCCACGTCCTCGGTATAGTCGGGCCAGGTGCCGGAGTATAAATTAAAAATCAAGTGATTTCTGCCGTTGTTCCACAAGTGGAGGCTCTGCACCTTGGAGCGCAGGTTGTGCACGTACTGCGGGGAGAGCTGGTCGCGGTCTAGCGTGTCGAGGCTGAGGACGAAGAGGCACGCCTGCCCGGGGTCCGAGGTGTAGAAGCGGGAGCCCTCGATGGCCGCCAGGACGTTCTGGTAACTCTCCGCGATCTTCTCGCCCTTCTGCTGCGGGTACACGTAGACCTTGAAGCCGTTCCTCCGGCACGGGGCGAGGTCGAAGCAGGACTCCATGCGGCAGCGGCGGCCGCGGTAGAGCCCGGCGCTGGCGTCCCGCCGCTGCCGGGGCGAGACGCGGCCGCCGCCGCCGCCGCCGGGGCCGCCGTCGCCGTCGGGGCCCGGCCGCTCGGCGGGCGCGAAGGGCCGCAGCGCGTCGGGGAAGCGGGGCCAGGGCCGCTCGGCGCCGGGGCCATGCCGGCTACCGGGCGGCTGGCCGCGGCGCGGGCTGCGGGCCGCCCGCCACTGCAGGCCCCCGAGGTAGAAGAGCAGGGCGAGACACGTGCCGGCGGAGAGCAGCGTGAAGTAGCGTTTTTTGGCCTGCATGTGTCCTGCGGGGGGCCGGGGGGCTGCGGAGGAACGCGGGGACGGCCCCAGCTCGCCGGGCAGCGCGCTCAGCGCCAGTCCGCCATCTTCCCGCCGGCGAACACTTCAAACTCGCTGCTCCCGCCGCCGCGCTGCTCCTTTCCCAGAGCCGCGGGCCGGGGCCGCGCATGTGGGCGACGGCGCTAACTTTCTCCGCGGCGGTCTCTCATCTCCGGCGGGCGGCGGCGGCGGCGGGCCGGCGGCGGGCCGGCGGGGCGCCCCGCATGCACACGGGGGCGGCCCCCCGCGCGGGGCGGGCGCCGGGGCAGCCCCGCTCCCGCCTTCCCGCCGCTGCTGGCGCCGCGCTGCTCCGCCACGCTCCCCGCGAGCGCGGCCGGCCGGGGGCGCCGCCGCCGGCGCCGGGCGGAGCGGAGCGGGGCGGGGCGGAGCGGGGCGGGCGGGCGCTCACAGCCTGCGGCCGCCGCGCCGTAGCCTCACGAAGCCCTGCATCGCCCGCCGCCGCCGCCCGCTCCTCTCCGCGCCCGCTGAATGGCCCCCGCCGCGGAGCGGCGGCCGCGAGGATCCTCCTCCTCCTCCTCGTCCCTCCTTCCTCCTCCTCCTCCTCCTCCTCCCCGCGGCCCCGGCACCCAGCGGGCGGCGAGCCGCAGGACCCGCGCCGCTGCCCGCCCTGCCCTGCCCTGCCCTGCGCGCCCGCCCGCCCGCGGGCTGCGACCCCCGCGTCACCCGGCCCCCCGCGCGCCGCCCATTCCCCGGCACCGCCGCGCTGACCTCATCCAGCCACGCAGCCCCGCGCGCCCATTGGCGGGGCGTCACGTCCGGGGGGCGGGGCTTCCGCTGCACCCATTCATAACCCGCCGGGGGGGGGGGGGGGGGGAACCACCCCGAGGGTTCAGCCGGGTGCGGGACCGGACCGGACCGGCTCGGCAGCGCCCCCGGTCGCGGGGAGGCCGCGCGCCGCCGGGCCGGGCCGGGCCGTGGCGGCCGGGGACCCGCCTTGGGGATGGGATGGGGAGCGCCGCGCTAGGCTTCCCCGCCGGGCTCCCCCCTGCCGGGTCGGCTCCGGCTCCGGCTCTCGACCCGGCTCCGCGCCGGCGGCCCCGCGGGTGCCCTCTGCCGAGCGCGGCCCCGCAGCGCCGGAGCCGCCCGGGCGCGGCGGGGCTGGGGAGACGAGCAGAGCCGATGCCTCGAGAACGAGGGGGAGCGGGGGAATCGCTGCCGAGCGGGCGCCCGGCGGGGCCTCGCCGGCAGCGGCTCCCGGGCGCCCGGCCTGCCCCACAGCGCCTCCCGCCCCCGCTGCCCCCGCTTCACAGCCAGAATAGCGGGGCAAGGCCAGCGTTTCCTCTCAGCCCGGCTGCCTGCCTTGACGTTCCCTTTAAGTCCAGAAGCCCCAAGTGCTCCCGGTGTCGCTGGCTCCGGCCGCGGTGGCGAGCGGTCGGCGTCCCTGGGAAGCAGGCCCTATGCACCGCAGGGGTGCACACGCTGGATTAGCAGGCGCTTTAGAGGTTGATCGAGTGACGAGACTGCACGGAGCTGCCTAACCACCTAGACATCCCTCCAGCTACATATTTGTGTTTACCCTTCTTGGCATTTAATTCCATAACCAGCAGCCTGATTTACTGGGGAGAGCCGTGTCCTTTCACGCAGGCCGTGCGTTGGCTTGCACGACAAACGGGAGGGCAGGGCCAGGCAGGAGGAGGTTGCAGGAGCACAGCTGGAAGCCCTGACTTGCTCTGTCAGGGCTTACGCACACACAGCACTGGAAGGGGTGATTGCACCACAGACAGGTGTACTTGTTTCAGTCTTGCTAGCTCAGCAAATAATAACAGTGAAATTCAATGAGACAGGCTTCAGGCTGCTTGCACAAGACCCTAAACATCAAGAAACTATCCTATGCCGAGACCTGTGCCAACATGCCGTCACCGCTACTGACACCCAGGGTTAAAGTTGTAATGGAGAGGTCTTCCCCAGGCTGCAGTCCCACCCCTCATCCTACTCCCATGTAGGAACAGAGGTGTATTAAACCAGCTGAGGGTCAAAACCTGCCCTTTCTTGAACAAAGCTTGCCCTAGACCATCCCTGTGCTCTTCCATGCCCATCCCACAAGTCACCCGGGGTTCATGTTGTATCTTTTCCTGTCCTGCTTCCTGCATTCCTGTGGAGATGAGAAGTTTAAAGATAATATGCATAAAGACAGTGTGCCTCCTCAACAAAACAGGTGAGAGCCTACCTTTGAAGGATGCATCACTGGCAGTAAATGAGGTTTGATCTTGTAGCTGGAGCCAAGAGACGACTGTTCACTTCCACAATAATTTGATTGTAGGGAGGACTGTTGAAGGAAGGAGGTTAGGGATTGAGGCAGAAGAAGAGTTGGAATAATAAGAAGAAAGAGTCAGGTTCCTAGAGAAAAGTGATATTTATGGCCAGCACAGATTTGGGTCCGGGGCAGAAATTTTGGCTGAGGACATGATAGCAGGGAAGCAAGATTAAATATTAATGTGTTAATTAATCCTGTAATCCTTCCCTGAAATATTTGTCACAGCCCACATACCGAAATTGGGATACTATTCAAGAAAAAGAAGTCAGCGTCTTGAAAAGTGAAACAAGGTTGCTCACAGAGGCACCTTCTGTCAAGAGCAGAAAGACGGAATCCTATTACTATCTGCAAATTAAGCCTCTCGGGACCAGTTTAAAACAGAAAAGGAAGCCTGTGAGTTCTGCTGTCTGTGCCAAGGACAGTAGCTATTGCAAACAGGTTTTGAGGATCAGGTGCCCATGGCATGAAAACTCTTCTCACCACAACAGAGAACTTCAGAAAGGAAGTGAAAGCAGCTGGGCTTCAAGGAGGGTTGCGCTGCACTTGAGGTACTGAAGCCAGTACCAGCTTCGCAGCAGCGATAAATACTCATGCTTTAAAAAAGCTTTGGATGCAGACAAAGGCAGCTGTGACAGCACTTTAAAACTCAGGGAAATAAACCTGTCCAGATCATTGCCACCATGTTTTATCCATAGCATTCTTGGTTTATGGTACAGTTGTTCCAAATGGATCTGGATCATGTTGTGCTGGGCAACACAGAACTCCCCCCACCCCCCAGCTAGGGGGAAGGGGCTATAAAGCTTTGGTGATCACTTCTCTTTTTGAAGAATGCCTTTATAAACTAGCTATTACCTACTGTTTGTAATTTTCCTAAGTAACAGAATGAAATTAGCCTGTCTCCAGCCTGTTTCATCACTGTTGCTCAGACCCTGTGGGCAACACTGAAGCCAACAAGAATCATGTAGCCTGCATTCTGCTGCCACTTGAGAGTTATCTGCAGCCCAGGCAGTAGCTGGAGGGAGAGAGCTCCAGAAATGGAAGCCTACCTTTCTCTAAGGTAATAAATCTGCCTGCATCTGCTATCAGGCAGGTGTATGGTGGAGCACAACCAGCATATTAGAAATTCTGCCTGGGGAAAAGAAGCAATCTGTGGTAAAAGAGATCTTAGTATTGCAGGTATCCACCAGGCAGATACATGAAAGACAGAACCCCCAGGTTGGCTCTGGCCACGGTTGCCTGCTAAGGGTCTGCAAGCTTGCAGGTGGCTTTTGACCCTGGTCCATCACCCTCTGCATTCTTTCAAATAATTTGTATCTTCATATGGCTGACAGTTGTCTGGGAATCTGTCCAAGCCCTCAAATAAAAGTCCAGGACAGAGAATCGGTTTTCTATTTCTGGCTTTGCCACTTAGCACCTGTCCAGTCCGGGACAAGTCACTTGGGGCCAGATTCTTTAAGAGGTGGATTAGCACGTACTTCTCTTCTTGGATATTTCTCTTGGTGGCCCACTTCAACTTTAGGTGCCTCCAAAATTTAGTTCCTCAGAATTCCCTGCTCAGCTGCCACCTAACTGGAAAAGCATGAAGTCCACAACACCTTCCACCTTTTTATGTAAAAAGTTCCTTACTGCTTCGCACACTTGGATGTGCCTTAGTTTTGGTGCTGTTGAGTAATACCCTTAACTAACCCACTGGGAATTAGGTGTACCTTTACCTACTTTGCTACAGGGTTCAATCCTGGACCTCTGGATGTACTTTTTGGATTGAATTCAGGTAAAACATAAGAGAAAATGCTGCCACACACTCACCTGACCCTAATCCCCCCTCCCTTTTTTTTTTTTTTAAATTTCATAACTCTGTGGTTAAAGCATTTGGCCAAGTAGAAGACCTGGATTCACCCTCACGCCTTCCAGGACAGCACCCTCCTAGGGTGGAAGGAATGGCACTCTCCTGCTGAAGCTTTTTTGTTTCAGGTCATTGCGTTAAATAGAAGATTTCAGCATGATTCAAGCAACCTCATCATTTGAGCAGTCTCTGATAGGGAAAATTCCTGCATTTCAGTTCATGCTTCAGTGAATGCATCACTTTTTTACTAAAGTGTCACTGGAGAAACTGCTTCTGGGTAAGCCCCTTGGCTACAAACCAGAGAACCCCTGCTTACACCCACCACAGTTTCAAGGGAGTGCCTAGGGCCTAGTTTAGGTAGTATCACACTGAACCTTCAGTAGAAAAAGCCTCCCAAGTCTCAGAGTAGAAAAGGATTCAAGAGAAACCTCTCTCCAGGGCTTTCAGCTGGTCAGCACAAGCTGCTCCCTGCTCCACATGCTGGCAATTAAAGATGTTATTCTTAGGTACCTGACTGTCCCCTTCAGAAGTACATAGTACCTAAATCTCTTACAAAATCTAACTCTCCGTGGGATCTTTAGATTTGCTCGAGCACCCAGCTCTCACCAATTTGGTGCATTAAAGACATGGTTCTTAGAACGCTTTCTTTTCCCCGCTTTAAGAAGTGCTGAGCCCTGTCTCTAGCTCAGTCAACCTTTGAGGATTCCTACCTGGGGTAATCAGTCCATTAGATTGTCTGTGGACCTCAGATTTCCAGCTAAATGGGGCTTCCTGGCTAATAGGACAGTGTGAGAGTTAATTCAATGCCATTGTCAAGCATGTCATGATTCTAGGAAGAAAAGCAGCATAAAAACGCAGAGTGACTAAAATGCTTCGAAAGGCTTGGTGATAAACATGTGTGCCATTAATCTGTGTTACCTTGTTGCTAAATTAGCTAGAACTGCCACTCTTCGTGCTACAGACACACTTTTCCATGGTTAAGTACAGCAAGTACTTCAAAAAAATTAAGCAAAAACTTCCAAAGCTGGTGGCCTGAAGTCACAAGCTTGGCTCTATGATTTAGAGGCCTAAATGAGAGCAGTTCAGTTTTCACAGATGCTGAGTACCCCACAGATCCCACTTTGATTTAGGTGATTATACACAGATTGAAGGGTGAAGCTTTTAGCAGAAGTCCTCACTCAAAGAGCCACAGAAGAGGAATTGACTGCTTTGTGATATTTACCTACCTTCTAGTGGTAGCTGAGAAAGTCCCCAAGAGGCAAAGCCAGTGGTCTCCTTTTATCCTGTAGTTGATAGTGCAGGGTTAAACTTTAGCAAGCGTTTTTTGAAGTCCACTCCCCAATCTGAAAAGATTTAAGGCTGACTTAAAAACTGACTCTGCCTTAAAATAGCTTTTGCCTAGGGTTGTTATTGCTTTATCAAAGAAGAAGGGAGGAAAAAAGAGGAAAAGATAAAACATACCTTCAAATGTGAATTTATGGAATGAGAAAAGTCCATAAAAATTATTCCTTAGCTTGGAGCAAATTAGAGGGTCTTTGCTCACAAATTAATACTAACACCATGGTTATTTATCAAATCTTGGTAATATCACATAGGAATAAAAAATATCAACGCTTTTATCCCTTTAAATAGCTGAGATGTAACTGAGCTTCAGCGTTGCAACAGCTGTTTCTCATGTCCTCAGAAATAATTGGTTGTTACAGAGGCTATTTAAATGTAAGAAATTGACTTTGGTTTTATAATTAGTTTAATTTTAGGAAAAACATAACTGCCTTTACTGAGAAGGTGAGGGTTTCAGGTGGAATAGAGGGATGGCAGTTTAGGCATCTGATTTACTGTAACATTAAACAGATAGCTAAACCAGAGGCTTATAAATATTAAGATCTTAATCTCACAGTAGAGTTCTGCTGGGGCAAAGCCAGAAACAAATAAGGCTTTGCCTGAAACTCACTGTAGAGTCAGAGCCTCAACATATTTTGTTATGGAGCAGGATGACTGTGCTAAGAGGGTATAAATACAAGCACCTGGCCAAGTCCTGACAGTGACAGGAGCATTGTGTTAGATTCATTGGAGGGCTTAGGCACCATCCAGCTATTTTTAGTGCATAAATTCATATGCTCAAAGTTTCTGATTGGGTGCAGCCTAATTTGAAAACACATAAAATCCACAAGCATCTAATTTAGTGGGATCAGTAAGTTCCCTGGCTGCCTGAATGTCTGCTCTCAACATGATCAGAGCTGCTTTATGGCTTGGGAGCAAAGTACCTGGCTCACACCTGGGTCGGGTTCACAGAAACGGTGGCCCAGTCTCACCCCCCAGAGCACCTTGTTAGATGAGACCTAACTTACTGGCACCAGGGATGGCCTCCAGCCACCAAGTGGGTTTAACATTTCCCTCAGTAGGCCTGGAAAACAGGAGAGCCAGGACACTTAGTCAGTAAGTAGCCTGCCCTTGGAAAGGGCCTGTGCTGGTTTGCACAGCATCTCTGTGCCAGGGAGTTATCAGGGACAGAGCATTAGCTGGGGCACAGGCAGCCAGAGGGAGTGACCACACAGCAGGTAGCATCCCTTAACTGCTAGCATGCTCTCGCAGGATGCAGAAGTCCCACAGAGAGAGAGAAGAACTGAATATGCATCTTCCTCCTCGTGAGCAACTGATTCAGGTACTATTCTGTGGGTTAAAATCTCCAACAGCAGTTTTGGGAAAGAGCTGGCTAACACAGCTTACTCTGAGAGAAGGTTATGGTAGGGAATCCCAAAGGAGGGGAAAGGGAGGCCCTTACTGACTGCATGTGGCACGACTCTGTCCCCAGTATTTCATAATGGCTTTTTAAAACAGTGCTCTGCTAGATACTTTGGCTTTCATGGTTCTTGTTTTTTGCTGGTCATTCTCTGCCCTCCTGCACTGCCTGAGGAGCACATGTTTCTGTGATAGGGTTGTGCACTCTGCAAGGCATAAACATTTCTACAGCCCAGCTTTGGCCAGTAACTTCACTGGGACAAAGAGTCAGCTCTAAAGTCTTTCCCAGAAGTGGCTTGCGGGGCTCTTTCCAGCCGCATGCACTTTCTTTGCAGGTTGTGTAATAAAAACAGTTCCATGGAAAAGTCAGGCTGATGGAGGAAGCTATAGCTCTTACGCGGGTGTTATTCCTGAGAACCCAGGCAGTCTTAGCAAAGCCTATTTATTGGTTCTTCTTCCTTCGAGGAGTAATAACTTCCAGATTTACTCCTTTTTTTAACTGAGCATCTTTCAAAGTGGGTGTAGAACTATTTAAATAGCTTCTGTGGAGGTGGGATGAGAAATTGCTCTTATTCCGTAGTCTGCAATCAGCACCAAACAAGCACTTTTCTCCACTGCACACACAAACAGGCGAGCATCTGCCAGCATCCACAGCATTTTAGATCTGATTTTCTGCTCACTGATGCTGGTGTAGAACATGAGGAATTCCACTGAAATCAACAGTTTCAACAATGTAATTTTTATTTCTTTTTTCTTTTTTTAATCAGGTTATGTCTCCAGTTCTTTTACCCCAGGGAAACCTCAGTAGTTGCTCTCCGTGAGGAGGCAAAATCTCTAGTGATGCACAGGTGGTGCAGACTACATGGAGCCCTGTCCCCCTGGCATATCAGGGTGATAGGATGGCTCTGTGCAGCCCTTCACCTGTGTTTCAGAAGCGGCAGGGAACAGCTTGCTGAACCGCCTTTTTCCTGACAGCTGAACACTTCCTTCTGGACAAGCAAAAGGGTTGTAGCTGCGAGCTGAAGCTGTGGCACCCAGAGGAGGTGGAGACTGTGGGTGTCCTGGGGTCCATGCCTGGGACATCTGGAGTACTCAGAGCTAAGGCTTGCTGCTTTGCCATCTAGCCTACAGAAAGAGCCTCTAATCCGGGATCCCACCACTATAGCAGAAAAGACTTTGGTTAAGGGTAAATGTGAAGAGCACAAGACTCAAAACTCATCCCTGCTTGTATAGAGAAGTATCACTTATAGGAAAATCTTTTCAGAAATGTGATGGCGGACAAAGGATACAAACAAGTCATGGCACCTTCAGAGTTGGCAGACCTCTGAATAGAGCAAGTCTTTCTGGTGGCTTCCAGAGAGAACCTGTGGCTATAACAAATGGCAGTGTAGCCAATCATCCCCATAAACCTCAACAAAAGTTTGGGTTGTTGCTGAGTCACTTCTGTAGCTGGCGATGTGCATTATTTTCATGCACCACTTTTTTTCTTTTGGTGCAAACATGGGTGGCAATCTGATTAGTTTATGAGTCACAATTTGGCTAATGTCCCTACTTCCCCCAGTCCCCACCTGTTCAAATAACTACTACTGTAATGTAGGCTGTTAACTTGAAATAACTTTTCCAGTCCCTTTTGTAAATGAGCTCTGCAAACTGCTTTAAGTCTTGTCCACTGGCAGAAGTTGTAATAGTTTAACTTAAATGCTTTTAAAAACAACTCAAGCTCGTGCAAAACTCAGTGCAGGCATTTAAGAAGAAACAAGTTCACTTTGAGCTGTTCCTAACCAACTAAAGCTGTGATCAGACATGCTGCTCTGGGAGGGCCTGGTTTCCAACCCCTGATGCTCAGTGCTACTTCTTGCGAAAGGCTACCACCCCCCCAGCTCTGCTGCACAGAAATATTGCTCCCTCGCCCAGTTCTGACAACATGATCCAGGTTAGCAAAACCTCCCATTAGAAGAGTTTCAGCTAAGCTGGGATATTGTGCCAGAGCAATGCGAGGAAGAGACTCTTTCATGTAGCTAAATTGCCAGATCTCAGAAGATGAAAAGAGGAAAAGCAGCAACAAGCAGCTGAGGTGGATTGAGGTTGGTAGCTTAAGTCAACTCAGTTACCACCAGAACAGCAAATCTGACTGCACCTTTGGTCATGCAGTCCTGTGCCCACCACTAATCATTTCAGTTAAATCAACATAACTGGGTTACATCAGTGATCCCGCAGGCCCTTTGCACCATTTAAACAGATCAATCAGGCTCAGGGCAACTTCATGAAAGACCTAAATTATGCAAGAAATAGAGTGCAATCCACACACAAAAAAGAAAAAAAAAAAGAAGAAGGAGGAAGTATTGGTACTGAGCTCACCAGAGGATTGATTTTCTCTGTTCCCAGACTGACTGAGATTTTGCAACAGAAAGGTTAGATAATTTGGGGGTTCTTGTGACAGATTCAAACATACTGTGGTCTCTTTGCTTCCACCCTCATGAAGACCATTAGGCAAATTGTGCTGCTGGCCTGGCCCTCTTTTGACCACAGATTCATTAGCATTCACTGACTTTGTTCTTCGCACAACTCTCAATTGCCTGTTTGGTGCATTTGAGTAAGTTTAGTTCTCACTTCCTCCATTGCAACAGATGTCTAATCCTTAACCTGTAATTCCACCTTTCCCCACTCACAGCCCTAAGTCAGCAGGCCAGGGGTGGGAACGCAGCTCCCCATGCCGTGGCAGGGATGCAGAGCGCAAACGGCACGAAGGCGCCCGAGAGAAGGGCTGCTGTGTGACTCTGCTGCTGCAGTCAGCATCCAAGTTTAGCATCAGGGGAGGTAGATGCATTGCCTGTGGGTGAAAGCAGTAGGTTCACCAGGGAAGTGCCTCTCCATAGGTGGTGTGCTAATATCACCCCTGGCAAACAGCATTAATATAATACATCAAAGCTAGGCGCATTAATAGGAAACCAAGGGAAAGTATTTGCTATACATGCTAGCTACTTTTCAAATGCAAATGTCTGTTTTAAATCAGATTAAGACAGAAGGAAGCCTAGAGAATGCCAATAATTAATACATGATAAAAGAATAAACATCCAGGGTATCAAAAGGCAAAACACAATCACAAAGATAAAAGTACTCCATCTTCTCCATGCAGCCTGCTCTGCTGCACAGAGTAGGTGGGTGTGAGTCCCCATTCCCAGTTCCATGGGTGGGTGGTGACTGTAAACCTAAAGCAGCTGCTGCTATTGAGTAGCATCCCTTTTCCGCTTCAGAGAAAATAAGAAGAATCCTTAAGTTCAGCTGGGGAAGTGGTGAATCCCCAGATTGGGCTGGGATGTCCGGATTCTCCCAGATTTTGTGAGCAACATTACTGTGGAAAGGGAGCCTTTAGCAGCAACTTTTATTTGTTGGCATGACCTTGGTCCACAGGGCCTGACTCCCTTCCGCATCTGAATTTCAAGCATATGCAAATTTACATCAGTATGGAAGGTGGGTGCTAAATGCCTCTGAAAAACTCAGGAGTTCAGGGTCCACACGGAGTCACTGTCATTAGTGGGTGTCTGAAGTATTTTGACCTGGCTGCCCTGCCTCCATTTCCTCATATGAAAAACAGATTGGTAGTTTCCCCTTTCCCCTCTTTCTTCCAGACACGCACATTTAGTTACAGTTAAGGTTACAACAAGACATATCTATAGATTCCTTAATCCTGAAAGAAAGGAAATAAGAAAGTTAAGGGGAAAGGTTAACAGACTCTTTTCCCCTTTCACATTTCTTACAATTCTTACAGTGCTGGCACAGGACCCCCTGCAGCTACTCTGTGGTTTTACTTCCTTCTTCAAATAATACTGAAAAAGCAGCACTTACTCCAACTTTATTAAGCTTGCATAAAGCACCAAGCCTTAGCAGGCCTTGCATATCAATTGTATCAACAGATAAGTAGGCCTGACTTGCACACAGTCCATGCATGCGGGAAATGAGCTTTTCTTTAGGCAGATAAACATCGCTGTTAATGTTTGAAAGCTGCTGCTCAGCAGTGAACCCCGTCAGAGAAGCCATGGTGACTGCTGGTGGTGTGACTAGTGTGTTGCATGTACCAGTCTCTGGCACTGGATGGTACTTAACTTACCAGGCAGTTTGTGTATTTGCAGCCCTAGATACCAGAAAAAAAAAGCAGGAGTTTCTACCCAGACCTCTTAGAAATTGTATTGCTAACTTAAAGGTTCATAGACTGCCCCCAAATCAGAACACAGGACTTAAAAGATTAAAAACTGAACAGTAATGACCCATTGTTTTCTTCTTTCCTGGTTTACAGTCATCTTCATGTTTACAAAAATCTTTCTCTGGCCCTTGGATGCCCAGGAATGTGCTCTTTCAAAAATAAACTTAAAAAATCATGTGATGCCCACACGCATCTCTTATATTTCTCTTTCTTTCTGAGTTTCATTCAAATCACACATAGGGCTGAAGGGAGCCCCAGGCACAGCTTCAGTGTGGACAGATGGACAGTGTGGGCAGTTGGCTCTGCCCATGCGATGTGGCAGAGACAGAGGTTATTGTCTCCTTAGCCCCACTGGTACATCTGTGCTCACTCCCAGCAGAAACCAAGGCAGTTTAATTCATTCCCTTTTGCAGGGCCAGCCAGTTTGACTTTGGATATCATAGTGGCTTTTGGGGAGGCCAATTCTGCGCTCAGTCCCTCCAGCCCCTTTTGGAGCTGTAATAGGTTGAAACAAGCTATGCTACAGTGACTCTATATCTCTGAGAGATTCCTCTATGCCAAGGGGCATCTCAGCTGGCTTTTTAATCTGTATAGTAGTCTAGTGTGCTGCCATAGCAACTCAGCTGAGCTAAATCAGGACAGGATCTGGCCCAGCCAGTGATGGTGATCTCAGTGATGGTGGGCATGTGTTGGTGATCTCGGCAGACCAGCTCCAGATGTGTCGGTGATCTTGGCAGACCAGGTAGTGTTGCCTGGGCGTAAGGCGGTCCACACCGACCTGGATCTGCACACTCCAGTGGTGATGGCTGCACGTGGAGGAAGGCCCCCTGCAGCCTGGAGCTCCATCACCACAGTGCTGCAGGGACTCTTGCATGCTTTTCTCCATTCGGTGTATGTCACCATTATCATGCACCCTCAGAGCGTGTGCAAAATCTGAGTCTACATGGATGAAACAACGCTGAGAAGCTGCTTCAGTGCTATGTGTTAGGATTCTGTCAACAAAATGTTAAGTAAGATTCTCTTCTGTTTCTTTTCCCTCCATCTTTATGCCTCGCTCCAGATTTAAAAGCCATCAGGTCCCTTCTGGATGATGCCTGTGTAATTAGAAAGCCTCACAGCACATGTTGAGCCTGTCACACCGGTGGAAGGAGTGAGTTCCCAAAGGTGCAGGCTCTCATCAATTGTTTTTCACATTCAGCTATGTAAGTTCAGGACTCACTGCTGACATCAAAACAAGAGAGATGCATTTGGTACCTGTGGTGGCTGAGCTCTAAACCTCACTTAATGACAAAAATCCAGCCAACCCTCCTGGGTTGATTTCCTGGATAATTCCCACACCTGGCAAGTGTATTTATAGGGATCATGCAACAACCAGCCTGTCCTTTTCCAGCCCTTCATCTTTTCACTGTTCAGGACACTGAAGAGTGTGCAGATCCAGATGTGATGGTACCACCTGTACTGTCCAGATTGCACAAAAAGAAGATGCCATCAGCAGACTTAGCATAACATAGCACAAATTACTGCTTTCCTGCCAGCACTGTTAGATCTGGAGAGGCCATAGAAATCAGCAGTTATCCTTCAGAAGATAAGTTGGGCCTGCAGAGAAGATGCTCCACCCAACACTCTGGATCTTCTGAGAGAGAAGTACAGAACCTCTCACTCACTGGTTATCAAAGCCTTCTGGCTTTGTACTCTGCATGCACTCTTCTAGCATGTACTCTGATCTTTGGCTGCTGCCCAGAGAAAATTATCAACCAGTCAGACAAGCACTGGCCTAAGCAAGTCTAAACACCCAGTAGTGATAGTGTTCAGGATTTCAAGTAATAGCAAAGTTATGAAAGGTTTGAATGTCTGTGTTGCCCATGGGACCCAAACTGTCCAGTCCTACTAATTACCATAACCACTTTGACCAAATATTATGGAAGTGTTTACCAGCCAGGGAACCTCTGGGATGGGAATTACCCAGGGGTAGTATTGAAACAAACACTTCTTCTAAGATCTGCATATAATCACTTTTATGTAAGAAATAAAAAAGAGAAAGTTTAAAAGTACTCAAAAGGGGTAGCTGATTACTCTAAGCTTGACTAGGTTACATGTGAATATTTTCATGTGTATGTGTGAGAGAAAGAGATCTTTTTGAAATGTGTTGAATTTGTGCCCTTGATTTCAGCAGGAATAAAATCCCACTAAGATGAACTCCACCAAAGGCTGGGCTATTGACTGTTGTACTAGTTAAATCCACTCCTTGATGGTATTTTCATTGAAGCCAGTATGGTTTCACAAGGCATTCCAGTCTTGAAAAACAACATTTATCAATTTTAATCCCATTAAAAAATCAGGACTTTCAGTGGGGATAGAAACCAGCAGATTCTGGTGGATTCAGGATTCAACTTCACAAGGAAGTCACTGTGTTTTGCTGTAATTTTCATGATCAGAGGAAGCAAGCTGTATTTCACAACATTTTGGGTTCTGGTCAAGCTTCCACCACAGACAAGGATAATATTTGCAGGTTGAAATATTTACTTTAGTGGCTCATCTCCAAGCAACTTAACTAGGAAAGGATTTTGTCCACAGTGTCTTTCACTGGCACAAGTTTTGTTCCTGCGGTCAAGATGATAACCTTCCTGGTCACCTCTGTCCTTAAAATGTAATGTTGGGTAGCATCCTTGCTCTTCTGTGACAAGCACAAGTTCTTTTCCTGTCATAAACAATCACTTGCTTAGTGTCAATTTCTGCCCTAAACAATATTTCTTCTTATAAATTCATTTTTATTTATTGCCTAAAATCCTAGATTAAATGCCATCTCCTAGCAACTGGTATATTTTTGTCTCTGGTCTAGTTACTTGCAGTGCTTGAATATTGCTCTCCATTCACTTGGCTGTCTCAGACAAAAAAAACACACTAGTCTGATACCTAGTTGTGTTTACTTTTGTTTATTAAATTTCTAAACAGGCAAGCCAGTTAAACAGCTAACTTTATAGCCTCTATATAGCCTCTTTGTTTGTTGCCTCTACAGACACTCTCCAGAGAAACAAAAACACACGCTGTAGTCCTCTTAGATGCATCTTCAGGTGAGAGAGACCGTGGACTGGAGCTGCTTCAGCTGGGGCACAGTACCTGAGACATCTACGTTTTTGGATGGGATTCTTTTTTCCATTCAGAAACCTATATTAACCCTTGCATTTCTTGACATGTTAAAGAAATATCAAGAAATGTGCTTGCTGCCTCTGCAAACTAAACCATGTGTGTCCTCCCAGCAAGCCGTGGCAAAAACTCCTGATAAAAATTCCTGATACTGGGCTAATTTATCCCCACGGTGAACCTTACATGGTAGCAGGTTTCTATCTTGTGAAACAGACAGAAGAAATAGCCCATGTTAAAAAAGAGTTTTTTCTTTCTGTCTGTTAAGCCTAAGATTCTGCAATCTAGCTTTTAAAAGTTGGGGGGGGGGCGGTATTTGTGGCTATCTTTGTCAGCTAGCACTGCAGGAGCTCAGCATCACTGCAAAGAAAGGCTTGTGGATCAAGCCAGGGATCTCGTCTGAAATTCTCAGAATTATCAGGGACTCGTCTATGAGTCTATGCTATTTGACTTCAAATACCATTAGCAAGTGGGGTTCATCTCACCTACCTCCAGTAAGCTACAGTCTTTATCTGAGCTAGTTGTTGAGCTTCCTGTGATGGTCAACAGAGGGAAACAGCAGCTTCTAGGGGGCAGTCCATCCGAAATATTTTAGCTGCTATTTTAGAACATATGGAGAATTCCCTAGTGGCGCCCACAAACAAACATTGCAGAGGTCTGCTGTTGGTCAAGTGAATCCCTCCAAAACATCTTGGCAGAGTCCATTCTTATACTCAGAATTCCTTGTTCTCAAAGTCATGTCACTTTTCTATCCATGCAAACTTGATTTTAGCTGTTTTTTTTTTCCTGTTTGTGAAGGTTATAAATTGAATTTGCATGTAATAAAAGATGCTGTCCATGAGCATAAAAGAACAACTGATGATTCATGACTTTTATTTCTATAACTTCTCACTTCCAGAATATCTATTTGACACACTGTGAATCATATATATTGGCCTGGATGGATATACTTAGTTCTGATTTGTATAGTGAGATGTAAATAATTAGTTAATTAAATAAAAATTCTCTTTGTGAATTACTGCCTTTTCTCTCTCCCATTTTCCCCTCCCTTCCATCCGCTTTAGCTCACCACTGTTCAAAGGCATGAAACTGTCATCTGACAACCTGAAATAATGCTACACACCTATTTCAGCAGCAGCATTTCATTTGAGATCATTGGCAGTTATGAAGATTGAAGCTGACCATGACTTCCTGCAAAAATGACACAGTAGCAGTACTAGTTACAAGAGATGAGACACTTAATTTTACATCTCATTGCTAAAAAAAGTACTTCTAGCCCCATGCTTGAACAGTGCTGACTCAGAGAAAAGGACTCTTGCAACATCTTTTAATACCACCTTGTTTTCCTGTACAAGCCCCTGTCCAGACCTTGTCCCAAGCTCTGCTTTGGCAAATGAACTTTGACAGGCTAGCATGAAAGGGCAGATCTGCATTCTGCTAACTCTAGAATTTATATAAAATCTGTGTAGAGAAGGATGTGTGCAAGTAATCCACTGGTGACTGAACGCAGTGGTAGATAGCTGTGATTACCTGATTAGAACAAGAATCTTGTCTGATCTTGCTGAGCTGTTTTGGTCTTGTCCATTACGTGCTATACTCTCATTAACACCTACTGATGAATGTTTTCCTCGTGTTTTGGCCAGGGGTGCCTGCTTGTCAATGGACAATGCTGAGCAGAGAAGTATGTCGGCTTTTGGCAATTTTATGCAGTTTGTCTCCAGAAGGACTAAATTCTGCTCATAACAAAAAGCAAGGTAACCAGTGTGACTTCAGATGGATACCCGTCGTGCAGTTCTGTATATCAGTATTAGGCGAAAAATTCTGAACACTCAGGCTTTTTAAAAGGCTATTAACATTTTTCTCATAGAACAGAACCAGTGAAGGCAGTAGATTATTTTCACACATCCTTTCCCTTCACTTTCCTATTAACCCTCAGACAGTCTGAATATCTATTACCTGCCCACTCTCCCCTTGTCCACACAGCCAGTCATTTCATCATGAGTCGATCAGGTTGGTCAGAAACAATTTACCTTTGGTAAATCCACTTGGCTGTTCCTAATCACCTTATCTTTCATGTGTCCGGACATGACCTCCAGAAGAATTTCCTCCCCTCCCATTTCCTTTCTCTCCTCCCAAATCTTGATGTTTTTCTGCTGTCTTCTCATTCAGCAGTTCTGGTGTATCTTAGGAAACCTCACCATAAACTAGTGCTACATCAGGCTACAGGCTGTGTGAGCACAGAGCAAAATGGAAATCGCAGTCTCACTGGGTTCCCAAGAAACAAGAGATATCCGGATGGAGGCAGCTGGGGAACTAAGCAGCAGATAACTGCTGATCCATGGAAGGACTCAGCAGTCCACACCATAATGACGGCTAAAGTGTCTACAGGCACTATGGCAAAAAGAGAGTTGGAAGGATGTATTTGAGAGAGAGAGGGATAAAGTGGCTTTGCAGCTCCTCATGGGGACCATCTCCCAGATGTGAAGGCAACACCCCTAAAGGCATGGAAGAGCTTGTTAGAAAAAAAAAAAGAGGAGGGGAAGTAAGCAATGTATAATGGGCCAAGAGAGACAGGAGTGAGCTGGTATCGAATGAGGACAAAAAGGCAAAGTGAGGGGCCAGGCTGTGAGGGGCCTTGAAATTGAAGCAGTAGGTTGGCTGATAAGAAAGGCAGAAAAGAGCCAGCGTGGCAGGCAAAGAGAAGGGTGACGTGGGAATGGGAAATGATCTTTGCAGCAGAAACCTGAATGGACGTGTGCTAGGAAAGATTTCATTTGTCAAGGGCAGAAGAAAGGATGTTGTGGTGAGGCAATGTGAAGTTTAGCTGCATGGATAGAGAGGAAAGGCTGTACCTTAGCAATGTTATGAAGGATGAATCTGCAAGGCTTCAGCATAGCCTGGAAGTAATTGAAGGATACCTTATGGCACAAGGTCAGATTAGATAATCACAGTGGTCCCTTGTGAGTTTAGCATCTTTAAATCTGTGAAATGGGACCTTTAAACTGTAATGAAGGGCTGAGTCCTTAGAGCATCACATTGAAAAGCCTGAGTGTCCTGAGATATTGGCCTTTAATACTGGAATTTGGGTGTATAAGAAATCTATTTCAGGTGATCTTTTTTTTTTTAGGTTCATTTCATCTACCTGCTTTTACAGGCAAAGGCTGTCCAAAAAATTCTAATAAAATATGTAAAACCCTCTAAATATCCCTAAAAGAGTGTTTTCATAGCATATGTTGCATAAACAGGCTAGATGCTGCTGGGCTGTAAGATACAAACTTCATCGCTTTGATAGTTTCACAGATTTCATGGCCAGAAGGCAACACCACGATGATTTCCTCTGCCCTGCTGCATAATGCAAACCATGGAGCTTCGCCCAGTAATTCCCACACCAATAACTTGAACTGCATCATGTAGAAAGACATTCAAACTTAATTTAAAGATCTTTTTAGGTGATGGAGAATCTACCATCTCCCATGTCAGCTTCTCCAGTGGTTAATTACTAGGCTATTAAGGAAAAAATATGCCTTATTTCTGATTTGATTTCTTTTTTTAGCTTCAATCTTCCTGGCTTCTACGCTTCTGTCTGTTAGAATAAGTAATCCTCTGATATTGAATTCCTCCTCCACGTATAGATGCTTATAGAACTTGATCAAATCATCTCTTATACTCCTCTTTGATAATATAAATGGATTGTGCTCCTTTGGGTCACTGTAAGACATGCTTTCTATCAGTCTTATAGCTCTTTTCCCAATCTTTCTCTGTTTTTCAATGTGATTTTTAAGTGTTGACAGCTGAACTGGACTATTTTTGTCCCATTAATGTCAGGTATAGAACTAATACATCTTTCCTACCACTCGATATTCCCATTTATACATCCAAGGGTCACATTAGCCCCTTTAGCAACAGCATCACATAGGGAACTTGTATTCAATCGTTTATCCATCATGACCTCTAAAGTAAATAGCCAAGAACAGCTTCCTGAATATTCCCTGTATAAAAACACCCATGGGATGACTCCTCATTTGCAACTCCTCCTTGAGACCTGTCATTTAACTGGCTTGTAATCCATTTAAAATGTGCCATATTGATTTTTTGCAGCACTACCATTCTAAACAAAACATGGCAGCATGTAAGGCCTAGAATCTCTCAGATGGTTTCCAAATACCTATTTGCACGGATATGGATGACCACATTTTCCATTTCATCAAGTGCCTTTGGGAAGCCCAGACTTTCTATGAAGCCATGTCAGTGAGTGTCAGGTATAACTCATGCAGCTCTGCACCTTGGCAGATAGCAAGTGAATGTGACAGCCACCCTCAGCTTCTGTTTATGGTGAAGGTGTGCTGCTTCTTTAAGTCTATAATGGAAAATAAACAAAAAAAACCCTGGAGCCAGAGTGCTAGCCATGAGCTCTAAAGCAAAAAGAGTAGGTTAAAACTGGTTTAAAGTTTGCATTTTCAGAGATGATAGAACAATTATTTTTGTGGTTGGATACCAGTGCCTCTTGATGGCATTCAGAGAATATCGAGACATTATCCTATACTCAGGGTGGTTCCAAACAGTGGCCCATGGAACTGTATCAGTCTGAAAGTCCAATATAAATGCCCTGCTGCTAGTGCTTGAAACCATGTTGTTTTTATAGAAGGCTTAATTCAAGTTTAATAGGAAGTGGTGGGTAACCGGTGACCCAAGAGAGATGCTGAAGGCTAAGGGTGGTCCTTGGTCCAAAGCATTTGGGTAATATTCCAGACAATCTCATTTTTCCTGTTTGTTCCATTGTCCTTCATGGGATTAGCATGACACTGTCAAAAGGGGTCCATATTTTGAGATCAAGATGCAGTCTTTTGCAGAACTAATAATATAAAGAAGGAGAGGAAGCATGAGGGAAATTGAGCAGTTGTTATCACAAGGTGGAATTATGCACTTGGAGCCCGTAGGCTTTCCCAGTTGCTCAAGCTTCTGACAAAATTTTACTTCCAAGAATTGCCAAGTCATGAGGGACATGTACAAAAACATTTAGCATAAGAGTATCCTTCATGCTCTGAGCTCAAACTTAAACAAAGGCAGAAATAACCCCGCTTTTTCCCCAAAGTGCTAACATACACAGCTATAACAATGACAGGCAGGGGCTTATCTGGCCTTCCTGTGTGTGGGAGTGTTTTCATTGTGCAAATGCTTATAGCTGCACTTTTCATACGGGGCAAATTTTGCAGTTAAATAAAATTGTTAAAATGAGCTAATAGGCTTAGTACAATGGTTCCCAGTATTTTCCATAAAACAATTTGCCTCCCACATAGTCAGCGTCTCCTTCCCATTTAGCACAACAGAGAGCTGAAGTGCCCCTCAGGCTGAGGAGCTGCGGCTTAGCACAGACTACGTTCTCCCCAGTCTCTCACTGGAAAGTGCCAGAGCAGTGTTCAAGCCGAGACTTATTATGTGCCCTAGAGTGTTTCATTTTTGTGCATTAAAATTCCCAGTGAAGGAAGAGAATTTTTTTCTAATCAGGCTACAGCTTTCTGTGGAGGCTGAAGGTGACCACACACCCCTTTAAACCTGCCCTCTGCAAAAGATGTCTTAAGCTTTCAAGGCTTTGTCCAGCTGGCTATAAAATATTGATTCTTTTTGGTATTATATGTGGGCTCAAAATAGGGTTTTGTTTTGTTTTTCATCCCCCCATAAGCACTTCTGTCCCCTACCTACTCTAATCCCCTGATCATGTCCAGGAAAGAGCAAATGAAAGCCTGGATAGTTGAGATGGTCTGAAGCATGACCTTCACCATGAGCCTTAGCCGAAACTGTGCAAACCCTCTGTACTCTTCCTAATTGAGGCTATTTGTTGGCTGCATAACGTAGGAATGGGACTCTTGATATGACACTGCACCAGGATGATTTTGGGTGAGGCATTCATGGTGCATCTAGAGAAAGTCTGCTGATTCACGCTGGAAGGTGGGACTGTTCCCAGCTGTCAGCCCGGGATCTGCCTGGACCCACCAGCAGCAGTGAATGTGTCCCAGTTTCTCAGCTGACAGCCTGATGTATTGACTTAAATGAGCCGGAGCATGTCTGGAATTACTCACAGCTACATAGTGGTAGGTTTTTACCTCTAAGAGGTAAAAAAAGAGCTGAATCAGTTCCGTTTGAAATGTTAAGTAATAATAATTAACAAAGTAAGCTCTTTGCTTCCCTTTCTAACCTGCAGAAAAATTGGCCCAGACGAGATTTTGGTCCATCCTCCTGCCCTAACACCGGGTCAGCTGCCCCTGTGTGATTCCTGATGGCTGCTTGTCTAACCTGGTCACCGTCTCTTTGGACAATCTCTCCTACTGCTTCAGCATCCCTATTCCTAGGAAGTTTTTCCTATTGCCCATTCTGAATTTTTCTTCCTGCCATTTCAGCCCATTGCTTTCTGTCTCACCCAACACAGACGTGAAGAGCAGATTATTCCCCTTGGTGCTGTAGAACATACCTGTAACAATTTATCCTCCCCTTGGTCTCCTCCTAAGGCCAGTGGCTTGGTGCCATTTAGCTGAAGCAAAACCACTTCACCCAAATGTGTATTTCTCATGCAGTAATTCAGTGTATTTCCCACTTGATGTTAATCCATAATGGTAGAAGGCAAGAAATTGCATTAGGTACAGAGAAGCAAGGAGAAGGCAGTGACTATGGATGAAGCAAAGTAGTGTATAAAGGTATAAACCTCAGACAAAGTGAGTCCAGAGTATATGAAACCTCACCCATACAACAGCTTCTGGAGTGTTATGACATACTCAGACTCTGACAGATTGGAGCATGGGTGCAACAAGACTGAACGTCAGATAAGTATGAGTTGTGGATGGTAACTTCTTGTTTGCCAGATCAAGTGTATTTCTTCTGTACTAGGGCACCTGGCGTGTTCAGATTAATCCCACTTGCAACACAGTCTTTGCAGCAGCAGATTCTTGGAAGACTTATCATTTCTCCATTTAGTTTCAAGGTTTAACCCTGATAGGTAAGTACAGTTCCCATTTTACAAATAAGGAGGTGGGACACGAAGAGATGAAGTGAGGGAACTCATTTGGTACACAAGCCTGTCAATGGTGGAGCTGGGAATATCACTTATGTTTTCCAGGTTTGTACCTTTTTCACTGGAAAAGGACATTTGCTCACATCACAAGACTTCACTTGAATTTAGCACAGATCTGCTCAGCTAATAAGGTTCCAGTTCAGGACATTGAGTTGGTGCCCAAAGGTCCAAGAAGCATGACCTGGGCCTGGAATGTGCAATAGTTGCTAGGGGGTAAGGCAAGCACTGATGAACATGAGGGACTCGTGGGTATAATATAAGATCATGCAAGTTGCATCAAGGACTAATTGGTCACTGAAAGAAAAATAACCAACTAACCAAATTGAACAACCACTTAAGAATAATAAACTACCAACTAAGAAGCTGTAATCCCATTGGTGAGATTTATAACACAAAACCTGTACGAGCTAACATGGAAATTCCTTGTTCCAAAGCATAAGTGGCTACTTTCTGTGTCTCCAGGGAGGAGTATTTCATTATCATTGTAGCTGCTGTTTCATTATAAAGCAGATCTGATTTAGGTGACATATTTATAATGGAAAGAATCTAAGTATGCAGCATCCATAGTAGTAGTAATATAGTGCTTCTGCAACCTTATGGAGACCACTATGGTGAAAAGAACGAGTGACATAGAAACTGCTTTCTTTACTTTTATGGTGGCTTTAATTTCCATTGGCCTGAAATGTAAACATGCACACATTCATACCGCAATAGACCTTTTTCTGCTAGCATATTCTTCTCACTAACAAAGTTTATGGAGTAGAAAGCTTTTTTAAAGGTATAAGCAGAATTTAGCAAATTGAAGCCCAATCAAGAAATGTTACAATAAAAAACATGATTTATGATTTTTTAGACAATTTACTTTGGCTTTCTGTCAGTTATACTGCACACTATATAATTTCATTCTATTATTTTGTATTAAGCCCAGTTTTTGTGTTTGACCAAAACATGTCATCAGTTTCTACCTTACAAGTGCAAGAACATTCAGAATTATGGCTGAAAATAAAAAAAAACATATATACAGGAGAAGGTAATATCATGCTAGAATTTCAGCATTAGTATTTCTGAAAACTATCTTATCCACTGACTTTTAAATTACTATTATGGCATAAATGCTGAGCCAGGGGACTGGGGGATTGAAATGACATGCGCCATAAACAGTCTAGCACCTGCTGGTTTTGCGGTTTGGTCCCCTTAGAAGATGCTTGAATGCCTACAAGGGCATTCCCTAACTCTTGTAAAATAAAGGCAATGAAAAAAGAATACTTCATTATATTTTGCCGAGTCTGCTTTCAGTTGCACTGCACTAAATCCTGAGTAATTCTAGCAAAGTCAGTGGAGTCGGTCTGGATTTACACCCAAACATTTCAGAGCAGAGCAGAGCCCTTTGCTCAGATTGACACCTTCTGTTACACCTAGAGCTATCTGTACCAATGCACAGCAAACCACTTACCAGACCCAAAGTACTGCAGCCAGGGAGGGAAAGGGCAGTCAGGGAAAAAGCTGGAAAAAAAAACCCTCCAAATGAGTCTGACATACAGTACAAGAGAGCACTCGGCGTGTCAAGGGGGACACAGTTGCTTGCAAAAACATACATTGAGTTTTCTTCCTAGGTGAATCTATCTCTCACAGCAAGCACTGGATGGGTGCACCATATGCCCCAGTTGGGCAGGCACTGGCCGTGGCCCCAGCAGCGTGGCCATGTGAGACGCTCGCCCAGGTGGTGGCGGGTCCCACATACTCATGAGGTATGTGCATGTGCTTTTGTGATCCAAATGAAAAAAAAACATGTTTTTAACTGATTTTGAACTGTCAGGAGCATATTATTTTTCCATTTTCTTTAAATCAAGTTAAGCTGATAATTTTCGTCAATGCACTTCTGTTCCCCTCTTTTTTTTTTTCTCCTGTTCATGCAACGGATCAAGCCCTGACCTTTTTTAAATCAAACAAAATGCTTTTACTGTATAATAAAAATTCCATGTTTTAATACATCGCCATGCACAAATGAAGTCAAACAATGCAGAGTACAAAACTGTCAAATATACAAAATGATAAAGCAGATATCCAAAGCTTCCAGAGATCATGCCCAAAGATACCAAAAACTTGATATTGATTTTTATCTCATTGTTTAAAAGAATTCCTCCCTCCCACCCTGGTTTTATTTTTTGTTGATTTTTGAAAACAGAACAATTAAAGAGTAACTATAAAAACTGTAGGGTGGAATTAACAGTGATGGCCACTTAGTACACAGAAAATTAGATTGCATGATAATTTCTGTATTTTGGGAAAAAAAGAACTGCTGTGCAGATGAACACCTTGGCTGCCTGGAGAAATACAGTGTACATCAAACAAAAAGGCACACTTTTTTGTTATGCCACCTCATTTGGCTCTGTCTTGAAAAAGTTCAGTCACAGATATACTGGGAACAACAGTGAGTCACTTTTTAACAATTCAAGTGCTGGCATTTTCCCAGATTTTCAACCAAGTTAACATTAAAAGGAGAATACAGACTTAGATGATTTCCTTAGCGAAAGCAAACAAGAACTGAACCAAAAGAAGCAATACTAGTCACAATTTCTGAACATACAAGAGACCTTTCTGATCATGTAACATGGCCTTCTGCATACTGCAGGCCAGGGAGTCGCTCTCCCTAATTTCTGCATCAGGCTCCTTAGCAGTTATCTTGAATCAGGCAACCAGATTTTCCAAGGAACTTACTCCTGGTCTACCTTTCTGTTCCTCTAATTTGCGTACATGAACAACTATTCATGTTGACAATCTTAAGTGCAGCCTGTAGTCTAATTCTGTATGTGGGCCATTAATTTGGGGCAGCCTTTGGAGAGAACTCAGATGTGGCTTAAATTCCAGATGTAAATTATCTGCTTTTCTCAAGGTCAGGTTCAATCAAGCTTAGATTTGGCTCCCAAAGTTGGAGGAACCCTTATTTCGAGGCCCTTTGCTGGCTTAAGACTGATCATATAGTCAGACAGGTACACTCTCATCTTTTTCTTGAAGATAGCTGTATCCATACTTATTTGTGAAGAAGAGATAATAATTGTGAGCCAGGTTTTTAATATGGGTCCCTGTATCTACAGTCTCTAAAAGACATTGAAGATAAAGCAAAGCATGTCCAAAATCAACACCTGTCCCTGTACTGACAGCGCAGTGGGAGTTGGCTGGGCATGTGGAAGTTGCTGGTATTGGTTTGCCATTTTCAGATTCTGCAATAACTGAAAAAGTTAAAAATATGCCTGTTATACTCGCTAATTATTTTAGTAGCTTAATACAGAATAAGGGAGTCTTCTCAGATTATGTATCATCTTTGGGGAAATGCTGGTCATTCACATTTTCAGATCACTGCCCCATGCAGTTCACCTTTATTTTGGGAAAAGCCCAAGAGACAGCAATAACCAAACGCTGGGAAGCAGTGCAGCTCCCGCCGGCCCCAAGCGTGTCTGCGTCATGCCTTCGACAGCCTCTGTCAAGCAGGTGCCCTGAAATGCAAGGTCCGAGGATGCAAGATCACTTGCCCTTGTCTCCTGCAACGCATGCAGGAGAGCCCTCAGCATGGTACAGGACTTGGGTCTTAGCTTGCACCTTAGCTCAGCACGGCCCAGAGCTTTTGCTTATCTTGGTCTGTGGAGTTGAACTTATTGGGAAAAGGATGAGATATACGTCTCATGCTGAGATGTTTTGCATAGTTTGGAAGATAATATACTTCTGTGGTTTCTCTATTGCAGTGGAAGCCACGTAATCTCTTTTCTACCCTTCTCAGAATAAAAACACAGAGAACGAGCCTCTTGCATACGAGAAATGAAAATGAAAGGGTAAGAGGACTCCAAACATTCCTCTGTTTGGACTAGTCTTGAGACCAGAACCTGGCTCAGCAGGGAAAATATCTGTCTAGATGTAAAACCATGCTCTCAAAAAAAACAAAACAAAACAAACAAACAAATCCCCATAGCATCTGATGGGGCAAATGATTGATTTTTTCTCTGCACAACTTTTTATTGCTTACATGCAGTTTTGCTGCAATATTGATCTCCCTGTTAAAAAAAAAACCCAAATTGTGTATCAGTATTTAATTTGGTGACTTATGATATTAAATAGATGAATTCAAGGCAAGTGCTTAATAGAAGTAATATGATTAGAGATGTAACAATAGCTACAGAGGATATTTTTCTGAAAAACGTATTTAGATATATTTGGAATTAAAATCAGAAAGGAGCTTTTCATCTCATTCTCAGACTAAGCCTGGATGTGTTACAATAATGCTTGAAATCCTACTTTTATGGAAGGAGCAGACATTATACAGTCATCTGAAAGGTCAGCTGCTCAGCTGCTTTCTCTGGCCACCCTGTGACCGGAGGCATGCCTTCAAGGCCAGCACCCCTTCACGGCTGCAAGGTGTTTCAGAATAGGGAGGCTACTTGTAAGCTATCGTGAACATAAGCTAGTGATGACACAGAATTGATCTGACAGGCATCTAGTATGTACCAAAGTTCTTTAAACAATAAATCTCAGCCAGACTCATTTTCTTGGGATTTCACACTGGATTAGAGCAAGAATCCAAGAAAATCTTTATCTTTTTAGTTATGTTTGTAGCTAGCTCCCTTCTTGTTTCAGCTTTTTGATATTGATTCAATACCACTTTGCAGTAAGTATTGCTTTTATAGTTTCTCTCGTCTGAGTGTACTGTTTAGTCTTTAAAACAAACATCCTATTTTGTTTTCTGCTTTCCATAGCACAGTGACGAACCATGAAAGGTGGCTGGTACTTGCCTTGCACCTATCCACCATAGCCTTGTGAAACCTGCATGAGAAACTGAGCCCTCCTTTGCTTATTTCTGAAGTACAACATTCAAAATGGCCAACTGTAATAGGGCCCAGTCTGGCAAAAACTCACGGCTGGGAACAGCGCTTATTGCTCCGGGCAGTCCCACAGAAGTCATTCCCTTCTAGGGCTTTATTAACCAGCTCCAGCGGGGCTCGTCATGCAAGCAGGAACACCTTGCTGTCCTGGAAGCAAGGAGCTTGTGCACCTTGTTCAGCTGCAAAGCAAAAGAATGCAATTCTCAAGCAGCACCGCGGTTTCTCTATCAGTTGTTGAACATAGGGAAATCCTATTTCTTGCCTGCAAAATGCTTCCTCCTTAATTAAGAGGCAAACCAAGCATTCTTCTTCCTTGCTCAGACTAAACTCTCGCTTGACCTAATCATCTGAGTGCATGGTTTTGTCCCAAGCCATTATGGAAGACAACAGACTTATTCTATATGTCCGAGGGTTTTTCTTCTCCTTCCTTGTCCAGTGCTGCACCCTTTAATCATATGCAGAAAAACCTTGCAACTGTGAGCAGACCTACTCAAGTTGGTATCAAATGCTTGCAGGTACAGTTCTGTTAATATAAGCTCTCCATTTAAATTAAGACAATTTTGTGTGAAAAAATGGATATAGGTTGGCCTTCCTTCCTGTCATATTAGAAACTTCAAGAGATTTTAATTCCAGAACTTTACTTCTGATCATCTAGTCTATTTTCTTGCACAACACATACCTAAGAACCTCATGCAGTCACTGCTGCAACAAGCCCAAATTTCTGCTTGAGGTAGAGGTTATCGACTTAGAAAAATATTCTGCCTACATTTAAAAGCTTTATTTGATGGAGAACAGGCCAGGTAACTAAGTTGTCTCCACAGGTAATCATCCTCTCTGTTGAACATTTGCACTTAATTTCTAGTCTGAAATCAGTTTCCAACCAGTACAACTCATCATTCCTTTTTCTTCTAAATAAAAGAGTGACCTGCTTGCAGACACCTCTTCACAATTGCAATTGCAGACTGAGATCAAGTCACCTCTTCACATTCTCTGTTAATTAACAGCTTGAGCTTCATTAGTCTGGCACTAGAATATCAACTCTTTTCCTGCCCTTGAATCAACTGGTAGCTTTTGAAAAAATGATCTCCCCGGTTTCTCAGGATCCTTTTGAAACCCGGGCACCTAACCTGCACACATGGGCACTGTAACTGTGTCACCACTGCTGCGTACTAAATATCTTTCCCAAATGCTGCTGCCTGGCCTCCTTGAAGATTACATTTTCCCAGCTGGCAAGAGCATCATCAGGGTTGATGACGCATGGATTATTTATCAGAACCACAGACATTCGCAGTCACCATATGCTAGACATCCTCCCCAATCTTCTAAGTGTGACTTGCATTCTTCTCCCTTGGATTTCAGAATTTGTAATATTCCTGCTTAGTCTGTATGACTGACCTGCTCCGCATCATTATTATTATTAAAACACCGATTTTTGTCATCTTTGGATGTTGCCAACAATAAGTTTGTACTTCCCTGGGAGGAATATTGAAAATAGAACATACCTTGGGAGGAGCTCATTAGAAATATTCTCACTGATGATAATTTTGTAATTACAGCTATTTTTTGTGATATATTATGTAATCAGTTTTAAGCTACTTAGTGTGGGCTCTACTGATTTTGCATAGTGCTATTTTCTGCTTTATCACGATCAAATGATCAATATAAGACTAAGTATAGTATGTCAGCAGAGTTTCTTTTATCAACAAGCCTTTGATATCCAAAAAACTGATAGCAAAGTTTTTGACATAACACATTTCTATAAAAATCATTTGGAGGGTTCTGTCAATTTTTAATTGCTTTAACGATTGTGTCATATCAACCTTTCCATGATTTTGTCTAAGACTGATAGGAAGCTAATGAGCCTACAGTTTTCTGGGTCAGCTCACTCATTCTTTTCAGTTATTGGCATTTTCTGTCATTTGAAGCTTCTTTTATGTCTCCCAGTTCTGAGATATCCTAGGCAAGCTTTCCTACACTCTTAGAGTCAGTTATCTGGCTTTGCAAATTAAAAAAAAAAAATGTTTGGATAGCTGCTGTTTAATATTATCCATAATTACTGATGGAGTAGGAGGAATTACATTTTAATGTACAATCTGACTCCCTCATGCTACTGCTTTCAAATACAAAACAAGAATATTTGTTGATTACTCTTCTTTTCCATGCACTATGAGTAATTATTGTGCTGTGCCTGTCTAACATCAGACTTAGCTCTGCTATGACTGTATTTATTAGGATATATTTAAAGAATTACTAGCCATAACCTACTGGCCATTGAATTTCCACACATTTCTTTGGCTTCCCTCATCAAACACTGATTTTCCTTAATTGGTGCCTAATCACCTATACATTATGTTAGTGAGGTCTTTTTGTACTCCAGGTAGCTTTCCTGAATTTTACTGTAGGAAGTTGCAGGTAATGTTGGTAGTACTTTCCCCCCACGAGTTTTAATTATACCAGAGGAGCTCTTCTTTTTAAATTAAAATCTTATTGACCACAGTCTATATATACCAGGGTCAATTATACCACAGTCTTGTAGCAGGGGCTTTCAAGGAGACTCTGATTGCAAAGATGTTATTTGTTAAAAGAGGACTGAGGTGAGAAATGTAGGATTTTACTTTGCTTGCCTGAGACAGTTTTGAATAATTGAGATCCTGTGGCTTTGTGGGGGGTTGAGGAGGTTAGCTGAAGTTATAACAAAAAAGTCACCCCAGGACTGGCTCCATGGCTGGCATCAATCCACAAACCTCCAGTGACTCTGATGGATTGGTGCCAATTTACATCTGCTGGGGGTCTGGCCTAGGGTCTTCTGAAAATTACAAACTAAACAAAAAAAGAATTTTGTCATTTTTAGTGGTTTGGATTTCCTTAACGGCACTGCAGCTGCTTTCAGTCTAGTTGTCAAGTAACGACATTTACTCCAAGAAACAGGCGGTGAGGACCGAGCCCACTGCTGGAGCACTGCATGCAGACAGACGGGCGAAACCAAAGAGCCAGCAGAGCTCTGCAAACTCCCCTCCAGGAAGGCTTCATGGTCCTTAACAGAGTAAATCAGGGGGCTTCAGGCAAAGAAAGACCCACAGATGGGGGGGGGGGGGGGGGAGGAATAAAACAGTGCAAAGGATGTGTTCAGCTGCAGTATATTTTCTGGGGCTAGCAATCCCTTCAGCTCTCTAGTGTTAGACTTCGCGCAGTTTGGAGCACTTAGGACAGTTGAGTCTGTCCGTGTTTCCTAGTGATGCCTGACCCTGCAACCTTTCTCCATCCAAAGGAACCAGGTGAGCAGTGGCAGCAGGCGAGGGCCCGCTCACGGGAGGAAGGCTGCAGGGCTGCACACTGAGAACGGCACCATGACTGCGACACTATTTTGCTTTACCTGTATTTCAGGGATGACAACTAGTGATCAATGTAATGGTAGTACCGAGCTGTGCGAATATATCTCCCTCCACAGGGCTGATAATTGCTGTTTTATTAAAATAGCATTAGCCTCTTACTCTTTTGCACAGAACTAATGGCTCTGAGCATATTTAAATTCACTTCCTTTGCTGGAATAACTTATTCGTTCCCTTTCATGTTGACTTGGTCTTTGGCACTCTCGACATAAATGATTTATTGACTAGAGATAAAGCATTCTTTCCATAGAACTATTCTTGCGACCCAGGCAAAAGCGGATGTGTCTGCTATTAATAAGGTGTTCAGCATAAAAAATGCAGTAGACTTGATTGTCTGCACTCAATAGCCTTTCCGAGAACACAGCACCTGCCCCCATTCATAATAACAAAAATCTCTCCCACATATTTATTTATATTACAAAGTTTTCAGAAGAATATGCTGGGATCCAGATAGTTGTTCAACAGATGTAGAACAATTTCATAAATATCCCTGAGGAAGCATGGCCTACTTTGGGAGCATAACAGTGATTAAAAAATCCAAACATGATGAATAAATACAAGCCAAAAGTACAGTTATTTCATTATGGCTCCTGCAGACAGGTACACATGTGAGTAGTGTCACTGGGCTCAATGGAACGATTCTTGCTTATGCGTTGTTATTCACATGCGTAGGCTGTCTGGTGGCTGGAGGCCTACAACAGCTTCCAACAAGATTGGTCTGATAGAAACCTACAGCAGAATTCTCACTGCATTTGGCTAGACAAGGATCCGGACTTTATTTTCACATTTCTCAGGGCCTATAACACTGCTTTTCTAGATTACCATAGCTAAAATCCTGGGAAGCTTTTAAAACAACCTGTTTTAACAGGAGAAGTTCACACATCTAAATTCATGCCCATATACTGGAAGATGTTCAAAACTAACATTGATACACAAAATGCTTCTAGTGGCTCTTCCCCTAACCCAGCGGTTTCTCTTACACCCATTTAGAACAACACTCTCCAATAAACTCTTCTTTTATCATTCAGACTGTTTCAGAATTTTTCATTAGGTAGTAAAATAAGAGAATCCCTACTGCAGAAGTATAGCATTCTCCTTCTTTCTAAAATAACTGACATCAAACTTTCTGTTAAATCGCTCTACCAATATGAAATTGATGTCAGTTGCCAGAGTACATTTTTAAAATCTGTAACAGAAAGAGCTATAAAATTTACTGAAGCTTAGAATGGAATTCGGCAATGCACACGGCCAGATCATTTAATAAGTATCAGATTCCAACTTGCAATGCTAACAAAAGCTCTAAAAAATGTGTATGTTGCAGCTGGCAAAGATTCTTATATTTTAAGGAGATTTTTAAAACCAGTTAATTTAAAATTAGGGACCAGGATTTTCAGAAAGAGAATATACATTCTTACTGCCTCAGAATTTTGGGGAGCTCCATTTGAAAACCCATGGAAAGACCCAAACTCACTAGCCACTTCTGAAAATCTTGGCCATCAATAAAAATAATTTGTTTCTGGATTGAATAGCATAGAATTATCCAACATGCTAAATCTGAGATGGGTGGAAAGCTGTAATGTAAGCCCAAACCCATCTGAAAAAAATAGCCCCTAAACATATATATATATATATATATATATATATATTTATGTTGGATGTACAGGGGCCCTCATTGGTTGACCTTACATTCCCTAGCAATGAACTGTACAATAGTTTTTAAGCAGGAACCTGCTCTAAGATATTCCTTTGACTTGACGTACTTGCACCTTCTCTCCATCACTGCATCTTCACACCAGTACGGTGTCTCACTCACAGTTAAACTAACAGCAACTCTATAGCACCTATCCATCTGGTTGGAGAGAATGATGGTGTTTAAATACTCCAAAAGCTACCTTTGATTTTAAAGAGAAAAGGAACAAACAGTTAAATCCCCTCAGCATGCTGATGATATCGGTTCATTAGAAAGAGTGTGTCAAGAAGGTCCTGATGTGAGGGACAGACACTAATTCCACTAAGTCCCCATGGATAAAACGGTACCACAGCCAGCTGTGATACAGCCAGTGATGAGGCCAGCCAGAGACTGAACAAAAAACAACGGTCAGGTTGAATGCAACAGTCTTGAGCCTGCTACAGTATATTGAAAGGCTTATTAAAACCATTTGCCTATTCCAGGTTCCTACCAAAATACTGTTTTGGGTAGAAAGTGGAAAAAGGTTAATGAAATCTGCCCTCTCCAGAGAGAGAGTCTTGCTCCTTAGAAGTATACAGTCTTACACCTTACCCGATTCAGAGAGTTCTGGTTTGGACTACGATTCCCCAATCCTGCCCAAAACATAATGGGTAACCAGCATAAAAAACCTGAATTCTTCCAGTTTATCCTGTTTTTATTGTAGACCAAACCCAGGGTCAAACACATCTCTGAGAAAGGTTCTCTCCCTTCTCCCTCATTGAGTAAGAAAACTGCATTGGCACCCTGGAAATGAGAACCTTTGATTTTTGGCGGATAAGAGGGTGAACAGACAGTTTCCTACGGCTCATTCAACTTTCCCTGTTCTTGGCTACCTCTGTGACAGCTGTTCTGTAAGTCTCAATACAGTAAGTCACACATTTGCCACGTGCAAATCTATCTACACAATCTACTATGAATTAGTGAAGGTATGCAAGTAGTGGACTTCAGTATGGATGCAGTCTCAGCACAAATACTGAAACATATCCTCTGTATTAAAAAAAGTCATTTTTTTATATATGGACTGTGCTAGTTTTTCTGTGCAGAAAGCACATATGAAGTGCTGATATTGTTCAACAGAACACCATTAGACTGCAAAACTAACATATACAAGACATGTTTACATTCCTATCAGGGGTGTAATATTGTGAACATATCCACTGAGATTGGAGAATTGCTGCAAGTTTTTCCTAAAACATCATGCCATCTGCATACATAACAAAAGAATCCAGTAGTTGCCATGCTAAAACAGGATTTCTAGTGAAGGGCACAGACTGTCCCCTAAAGGGAACTCAAAGTTATGCACAGTGATGAAAACTGGAAGAAATTTTCCAGCTAAAGGTCTGTCAATGACCATGTCAAACAAACTAGCACTCGATATTATGCACCACATTTTTAATCCACTGCAAACCAGGTCCTCCCAGAATTATCTTGAGCAGGATGATTTTACTTCAAGTTTGTCTTCAGTCCTCCATGGTCACCTTCTGGCAGTGCCATTTATTATGGTTTTTCTCAGGAAGAAAAGTTCACTTTCATATCAAGTGGCAGGACAGCAGCTTTAAAGGCTGGAAATGTTTATGGAGAGCTCTCTGCTGGGGCTGTAAGAAACAAAACACAAAACCAAAACCGTACGGTAAGTATAAAATAGAACAAAAGAATTACAATATATTTCAACTAAAACAAAAAAGTCAGGTTTGTGCTGAGTAAATGTACTTCTACTGTAAAGACAAACTACTCCTAGAAATATACCTTGTGACCCAGGTACTTTAATCAGCTTTAGTCGTCAACCAAAAAACTCAGTGCTTAATCAATTGCTTAGATAAATATAAAGTGCAGACTGGCAATGATCTGTATAATTTAACAAATCCTACTTGAATTTATTGCCTGTCCTTAAACCAGTTTTTACTCTTCCTGTAGTCTGAGTCCCAGAAAGCAGGCTCTTCTCTTTGGTTAGGCTTGCATGCACTGCTGAAGGCATGATAGTCAAATCCTGGAAAGACTCATCCAAATCCCAAAGTAGGGACTGATATTCCCTTACCACTTCTGCCGGCCAAGACAGCATGAGTTGGCCAGCACGGAGTAGGAGATGTGAACGCAGCTCACCCATTTCCTTCCCTGCTTCAGACCCCATAACAAACCTAGGGGGTTTTCCTTTTCCTGTCAAAAGCAGTAAAGTACCCTCATTTTTTGTGCACTGATGCTGCTATTCCTTGCCTGAAAGCTCTTGCATAGCTGTAAGGTGCTCACATCATAAAGGAGGAATATATGGAGGTTTCAAGTAGTTTTTCTTCTCCTCCACCAGAACTCTTCTTGGAGGTGCACAGTCAAAGGACAAGAGGTAACAGACACAAATTGCAGTATGGGATATTCCAGTTAGATATAAGGAAAAAATTCATCCTAGGGAGGGTGGGCAAATGTTGGAACAAGTTACCTGGAGAGGCTGCACAACCTCCATTTACGGAGATACAACACCTTCAGGCAAGGCCCTGAACAACTTACCTTGGCCCTGCTTTGAGCAGAATTGAGCAGAATGCTCTCCAGAGGGCCCTCCCAACCTAAACTGGTTTATGATTATATGATTTCTGATGGGGATTTGTTCTGGCTTTCTGAACAGGAGATGAGTGCCTGTGCAGGACTGCTCACACGGCAATGTATTCATTCATTTATTCAGTATTTAGTCACTAAAATGCATATAAAAAACTCTTCACTGGCTTACACTAGACCCCGTAGACAGGGAGCCATGCAGAGAGACAAGTTGACTGTGCTATTTCAAAAGGCCGTGTTTGGACACAGCTTTGTGTTCTCCCAGAGCCCTCAACATCACCAGTTTTACTAGAACGTATCTGTTTTACAGCCGTTGTGTGCAGCTATACCAGGGCAAGTGAAGGACCCCATCTCTGATGGGCAGAGCTGGGGCAGAAGTCACTGGGGTGTGCTTTGCACCCTTTCCAGCTATGTCCTTTCTCTCGCACGAACGGACATCTGCGCCTGTGGTAAGAGCTGGATCTTTGGTTTCTTTGGGCCAAAGTCCAAATTGTGAAGCTAACAGGATGCGGATGCTGCCAAGGCTTGCAGTGGCCTTCTGCTTTTCACCCCTCCAGAAATCATGCCTGGTGGGCTCTTCTCTAGGGGGGCACCGCCAGCGGGCGGCCTGCCCATATTTGCCTCTCCCAGTCCCAGCCCCTTGCAGCTACGGCAGCGAAGGTCTGGCCGGGCAGGGAGATGATGGGAGGTTAAACCAGCAGGTTCTGGAAAAATGCTGAGTGAGATTTAAAAAAAAAAACACCTTGCTTTGTGCACTTTACTCCTCAGTCTAAATACAGCCTATGAAACACAGGAACAGTGAATGCCGGTCTCCCTAGCTCTTCCCTTCCTTATCAGGCACATTCACCTGATTACAGAGCTACTTTTCATTTTTGTTTTTACAAGTGCGTTGCTTTTACCCTCCAGGTCTCCGGTGCGATGATCCCATTACCATCTGCACTCATGCACTACATGACATACCCGTGTCTGTAGTGCCTTGAGAAAGATGCACATTTGGGACCAGAAATGTTTTATTTCTTGAAAGAATTGACAGGAAGTTTGTGCGCCAGGCTCCTGCATCTGGTCTGGACACATAACTGATCATACACCCCAGGACAGAAGAGAAATCAGTGGTGATACTAAGCAGGTAAAAAGACAAAGGGGGAATCAGGGGGGCGGTGGGAGGTTTTAGCTTGGGGGAGAGGCAAACTGGTACCTAGCCTCATAATTCAAGGTGAACTGGAGGCTGTCTCACACCTATGCAGCAATGACAGAGATGGGCCTGGCTCACAAAGGAGAAATAGGGCTTTTTTTTCAGATTAAATAGCCCACCTGCCGCAAGGAAGGGGCAATCTGAAAAGCTCTCCCAAGCAATGCAAAATATCTTATGTAGCCACAGAGTTGCAAGACTAATATTAAATGGGTAAACTGGCTAATGATATTAGGTCAGGCCTCAAGTTTGCACTCATGCTGCGATGCCCCAGCCACCTCCCTTGCCTAAATCGTTGCCTTGCCCTCGTGCTTTGGTTTGAAGCGAGCCAGCTGGCCTTTCAGGCAGAGAAACTCAGGAACGAGGAGAAACAGAGACCGATTCAAACCCAAGCCCGATCCACCCGCCGCAGTGTCAGTGCAACTGTTTCCACCACGCGGGCACCTAACGGAGCCAGGCTGGAGGCAACTGGTGACACTGACCAAGGAGAAAATAGTAATTCTGTTAAACTCTGAAGTTTGAGCCAGCAAACTGAGGATTTACGTGCGATTTAACACATTTCTGCTCTCATCACCTTGTCTCTTGAGGCCAGGATTTTAGAAGCACTTACTCTTCCTGGTTACCTACAGTTGTGGAGACTCCTCTCAGGGTCCTGGTTTTCTAACAACACAAACCCAACACTCTTCTGAAAATGCAATCTCTTTCAAAGGTATCACAAATGAGCAGTTGCCTTTGAAAACGCTGCCCTAGATTGTAAGCTCTTTGGAACGAAGACTGCCTTTTGCAAGGGGTTTGCTGCTTACCAACACACTGGCATACAGATCTAATCTCACCTGACATTTCAAGGAGCTGCTGTAGAAAGACACCAATCATTTCAAAGCCAAAGACATATTCTGTTTTTGAGTACTGATACTGTGTGATTTTTTTTTCTACCTGAGAAAGGGACATATTTTTCATTCAGTTTAAATATATGTTAACTCAGCTCAACCTAGCTATATTATCTATTTGTCGTATTTCCATAGCTGTGGGATCCTGATAAAGACAACATGATTTTCTTACCTTTGCTAGAACTAACCACCAGAACTAACTTCATAATATATTTCTAAGGTCAGGACATTTCAAACATGGGATTATTATGAAAAACATCTATTTCCAGCCTCCATATACCAACTATTCCATTGAGTCTGGTGAAAACCTGCATTCAGCTACATTTACTAGCATTTTTCCTGTGACAGCAAGGCCACAGGTATCTCCCTGTATGCCTCTCATGTCACTTGAGGCATTCCAATATTCTGCAGCTTATTAGACCTGTTGCATCTTGCTGCTTAATAATTAGGCATATTGCTAGCTCTGAAGAATTTCATACTATCACAAAAGGAAATGGTTGCCAGACAATTTGTAAATTTACCCTTTTATTTATTGCGTGCTGAATTATAATCACTGAGCTGTGAGAACATGATGCGTCTCTGTGAGGCTTTATGGAAGTTAATTCAAAAACAAAATATCTATTCTGGGCAGCTGTGGATCCCGGTCAATCATGGTGACCAAAGGAGGAAAGAGGGTTTCCCCAGTTCCCCACTGCGATGATTCGCCCCGGCCGGCTCGGATTACCCCGACGCCGTGCCTGCGCTTGGTTCGCTCTGTCATAAAACCACCCGCCTGCTGTTGTGGGTGCAGTGGGAGGAATCTCTGCATCTCGTCTTCCCTAGGTAAATGCAGCTATTGCTGCACATCCTTATTACCTAACAGGCCACTGATAAGCAGAGTCAACACCGCCAGAGATCAAAGGTTGCCTTCAACTGTTTGCAGTTGTAGCTCGCTGGAGCTGGCCCAGGAGAGACAGCGGAGCAGCACCGGCCAGCGAGCTCAGTCCCCACCGCAGCCCCCAGCGCTCGGCCGTGCGCTCACCAGTCAGCCCGCAGGGCTCCCTGCCTCCGCGCAAGGGTCCCAGCCCCGCAGCCTCTATTAAAATGATGTTAAGCAGTGACACATTAATCAATGGACTGAATGCAACATCCAGCAGCCAGGAGAGCAAGCAGACATGGACCATTTTTGATAAGACGGCCAATTTGGTTTTAATTCCAAACTGGTCACATCTTGGTCTGGCTTGCCTGATTTTCCCTCATTACTAAGCCCTGGTAGTTGATACATTCTTGAAGGTTATTTAATGTTGTTTGCCAAATGTGGTGCCAATACTGTAGAAAAACACTGAGGGGGGAAAAGGAAGGCAGTCTCTTCTTGCTTTTGATTTTTGAATTTGCTTGCCAAGCAGGAAGCCAAGATTTTGGCTTTGGAGTAAGACAATAAAGGTGGATTGACCAGCACAACACCTAGAGCTTCAGACACAGTAATTCTAATCTCAAGTGTTCAGTATTCATTAATGAGAGGCCTGTAAAATAATTATGATGACTGAAAAATCATGTAATTAAAAATAAATGTTGCTTTCCCTTCACCTCAATTTTTTTAGGCTACAGTTAGGACATATTTTTCATTTTCACCCCCAACCATGAAACAAGAAGCCTTTTTTCCCAAATGAACGGTGATATAGATGTATTACCACAAGACTCCAGGAGCAGAGTCTTTAAAACAAAGAGCAGCTGACACGTGAATTGTTATTTTTGTAAATGTCAGCTCAGAGTTACTTTTTTTAAAACACTTTTTTCTGGACCATTTGCTCCCATAAGTGAGTACTCTTAATCCACCTGGATATAGTTTTAATAACAGTTGATACCATCACCATAAATGTGCTACTGAATAAATATTCCTGTATAAGATATGCAAGAAAATGACTTTACACACAATAAACTTCTAGGCATTATTTATGTATCTCTCCACTGCTCGCTCTGAGTGGTCCCGGGTCCACACAAGGGCTTCGAGGAGGCAGCTGGCAAACTGCTTGCACACAGCCTGCTCCGGCACAGCACGCTGTGCATGACACTGCCTAACGCCGTCCAAAAGCCATATTAAGCCATTGCAAGTGCTCGAGTATGCGGGATCCTGGCTCACTTGCACATTCACTGTCTGGTTCAACAGTAAATCTCACTTTACGGAGGCCTTCAAAAGACAGTTTAGACATACCTACTATCATTTCACGGCAAAGTTTTTTTTCTTCCTGTAGCTTATTTTTTATTAAGACCCTAATGACAGACCTAGAGCTCAGCTGGGGACACCTTGGTTTGAAAATCACGGCCAGTGGTTCAAGACAAATGATGAACATCCAACAGGGTCGGGCAAATCTTTTCCCCTATATTCTGACCAAAGTGAAAACTCACTTCTTGCTTGTGATGCTGGGCTTTACAGCTTGCATCAGGCAATTTTGAGATGAAACATTTCTGGGAGAATGGATGTCATGGCAGATGCTCTCAGCAGGTAACCTTCTGAAAAGCCAATTAGTCAGAGGTTATCACAGCTGCTCTGTGGAACACAGTTGGTTCACACAGAATGGGTTGAAAATGTAGTTGTCCAAAATGTGTTTCACTGAGCTATTCAATGTCTTCAAATAGACAGAATAGCCAAGAGTCTCTTCATGAGTCACGCACAATTCCAGCTTCCCTACTAAAGCAAATCTCTCAGCAACTTTACTAGGTTAAACAAAATGAGAAACACATATCGATTCTTTGTACAGATGATTTATGCAGTAATTTTGCTTCCTTGTCTCTTCCTTCAAAAATCAGAATTCATGATGGACAGGTCTCTAAAGGGCTTGAGTTTACACTCCATCCGTGCTCTGATAAACACCCTAAAAGCTTTTGGCTTTTAGAAGATCCAGAGCTTGATTTTGCAGTGTTAATCTGGAAACCTCAGAAAAAAAATCTGTCCCAATAAATTTATGGCCTTTTCCTTTCTGAGCCTAACCAAAACCTGAAAATTTCCTGAGTTTAAAAGTTTGGTTCCAAAACCAGGCAAAATCCTGGGGGACACTCTTTTGTCTTTCAAAGTAGCTCACTCATTCTTACTCAAAAGGCTTCGTATGTCCCACCACCTACCTGCTGCTGCAAACACACAAAGAAAAAAAGAAATGCACATTTGTGTTCAGCAGAACACAATGGTTTCCTTGAACTAACAAGCAGTTAAAATATTTTGAAATTGTGCATGCAACCACTTCCTTAGTGTTTATGGTTTCTTTCAAAGAATTCTGATATACTGCAAATTTGCCCATCAATGTCAACAGTGAACTGACTGTATACACAGGTCCTTCTTCAGATTACAGAAAACAGAAAGATTTAAAGGAACGTGATGCTAAAAAGCCTGATAACCTCAGCCGGCGCTGTCTGAAACTGAAAATGCATCCAAGATTGCTGACTTTATTCCTTATCATGCATATCTCTCGCTGCCTACCTGTAATCAGTTCTTGATCTCACAAGTCCTTGTGGGGTGCTCTGCAGGAAGTGAAAAGGTTGTCACAGACGAATAGTCTTCTACACTTTGTGGCTCTAAATAGCCATTTGCACATCATCTTGAGCCTTTGCATATCTATTATTTCAGTCTCAAGTGACTAGGTTTAAATATAAAGCACCAGGAACTGTGCAAACTGAGCAAACTTTAAAAAGCTATTGTGTTAAGTGGTATCTTCAGCATGCAAATAAGGTTCTTAGCTACACAGTCCTGGGTGGCCAGCAGCAGTTTGATGGCTGTGCAGTGGCTCCTCCGCTGTGCCCACCACCTGGGACTTGTACTTGTACTTGTCCAGCAGCTCTGCACCACTCTTTCAAGGCTATCATGTACAAAACCATGCCACAGCATTTGGGAACCAGTTCTGGCCAATACATCCTTGTATTACTCTCTTAGGGATCTTCTGCAAAATATGCATTAAGTTCAGAAGCAGAACCAGAGAAAACCAAAGATTTCACTAAGAAATCAAAGTATAATAGCAAAGGGCTTTGGAAACTCTCTGGAGCTACACTTCCTCATTGCCTGTGCAGAACTTATGCAGAGCCTATGCAGAATGAATAGGTGGAACAAACTATCCACCTTTAGGGAGATATTCACTCTGAGGTTCCTGAAATCTAAGTTTTAACTTAGTTTCCACCCTGTGAAGTGATTATCCAAGCAAAAAGAAGAATTATACCTGCTAAAACTATGTACCTACAAGACTGCACACATGCACACAAACACATGCATTTAGTACAAAACAAAACAGATCATGAAGCCTATAAAATCAGCCCCCTCCCCAAGTTAGTTGAACAAGCAACTTTATTTAGCCCTTCAGAGGAATGAATTATGATATACCCTTTACCTGTATTATCACATCCTATGTTTTCCCCAGGACTCTTGCATTGCTCTGAGCACCAATAGGCCAAACCCACAGAAAGAGCAGCCATCCAGTATTTTGCTTTATTCTGGTGGTTCAGCATATCCTTATGGTTCAGTGGTGGCCCACCACCTCTTTTACTGGACAACATTCAATCCTGGCTCTGGAGGAGAAATTACTGCTGTCCTCATGGACTCTTCTGGAGGGCTTATTGTCCAAGCACTTCACAGACAAAATGCCTCAGTTTCAAAATCCCTCAGCGAGAAGACATCACCTTATTTCACAGTTCATAATAAGGCAAAAAGAGATTTTAAAAAATCATTGACTATGAATGTTTGATTTAAGATGTTTTTTTCAGATCTGCTTCTTCAGAGCACTTAGCAGGATTTGGTGCATTTATGTGCAGGTCGCCACTACCTTTAGCCCTGACTCTCCAGGCAACAATCTGACAAAATTCCGAAAGGTGCACGTTACCCTTCCTTTGCTGTCTCACCTCCTCCTGAAAAACAGTCATTTGCCCCCATTCTGTTAGGCTGATCCCAGCACAGTAGCAGGACACCCCCCCCACACACACCTTTTCCTCATAAAACAGATACCAGTAACACTACCTCTGCTGAAGGGCTTGATAATGAAGGATGGGCTGCATGTATCAAAGAAATTCCTAAGCCAGGCGTGAAGTCTGAGGCCTGAAATTCTGTGAGCGGTATTGGCCACAGAGCCAAGTACAGAAGTGATTCATGAAAACAAGCCAGGTATGAAAAAAGAGTATCTAGCCAGTGTCCAGAAGGCATGAGATGTTCAGTTGCTTAGGTTTTTGGGGAGTAATAACCAACTCAGCACTGGAACCCTCAGATCAGTTGCAAATTCTGTTTTACCCTGATCTGCCCCTTTCCTATTATTTTAGTTTGGAAGCTATCCAAAGCACTTGCATATTACTCTGTCTCCTTTTGCATCATGCAGGCATGTTCCTGAAAACACAATGACATAGAAACATATTAAAATGGTTTCAGACCACAGTGTCTTTTCTGTATTCTGCAGAGATGATTGATTGCTAATTTGGTTGCTGCCAACCAAGCAACCAGACTTGTTTAATGTCCCCTCCCCAAAAACTAGAGCAATATGAGCTGTGTTTGTAATAGGTGGCAGGTGGGCCCTGTGGGGCAGATTACAGGACCTGCTGGGTTATTCCCCGCCACATCTTCCTCGGTGCCTGCAAAGCCAGCTTTCCTTCCAAGGGAAGCACACGTGTCTGGGAGAGGGCACACTCCCTGTTCTCACCCTCACGCACGCTCATCACCTGGCCAGGCTGAGCATCCGACTCAGGGGACTGGGAAGTGCTCTTGGGTGCTGCAGGATAGACATAGCCAGCCTAAGTCAGGGATAGAACCAATGTACTTATTGGCAGAAAATAATTCAACACCAGGTAGAAAACTGGCCTTTAAAATCCAGACAGAAGGGCATCTCCACACCTCAAACAGAGTTTTTGGGGGCTAAATGTCGCAGAACATACCATATGGGCTGAGGGATTCAAGACAGTGAAATATGCAGCAAAGCAGGGACTCAAACTCAGTGGTGAAGATGAAAGCCTTATCTGCCATATCATGGACCACTAGACTTCCCTTTGTTTTTTAGCTAAATAAATACATCAGTATTCTTCACAAAGTGGAACAGCATCAGTAGAAGGTACTCAGACTCTATCTCCTTCCCACCTGGGAGCTTGTCTTTAAGGTTAGAGATGTAAGAATATAAACTTGCATGGATTTCTGAGATGATTCTCAGAATCTCAAATGATTAAACTGGTTTAAGTAGCTTGTTTCAAGCTACCTGGCCATTTCTACACATAACTGCAAACTGCAACATAGACTAAATGTATATCACAAGAGCAGGATATGAAAATGTATCCCTGGATTTGTTGAGCTATGAGAAGTAACTCCCTCCACAGAGCGCCAGCTCACTTGACCCTGACTCTGAAGTTCACCAGGTCTTTACACAAACAAACTCACTTCTATTCTAGACAGGCAACCAGGGTAAGCTAGTTATCTAGGCTTTTTCTGCAATCAGTGGAGAAACACAGGCCCCTTGGAAGAATGATCCACTGTATTTATCCTACAGTACATCTCATATTGGATGACTTATTCTTTGGAAGTTCCTCTCGCCATTGATTATCAAAACAACTAGCTCAGAGTAGGTATCCAGCAATTAAATAGCAAGCAAGAGGTGACAGGAATTGCAAGTTAATGCTTAATTTGATTGTTACAAATTCCAATTAGCATGTAAAATGTAGGTACCACAATGCTCAGGATTAGTATGTTTAATGCTTACACTTCTACTGAAATCAAAAATGATATAGACTCCAGCAAAGGATAAGATCCCTAAACTCCTTTGAGGTCTTGGATATTGGAATTTGACACAGAACTTACGTACTGAATAATCTTCTTAGAATATCTTAGATATTTATGGACACAGATGATAAAATGAGATGCTTCCTGCAAACAATCCACAAAGTACTGAAGTTTGTTAGAGAAACGATTTACTCAGCACTATTAATACCTTTTTGCAGCTGAATAATTTATTGTGTCCATGCTGCCACATTGTTTCGATTTGCCACTGATTAACTTTTTATTTCTATTTGCAATATATGAACAAATCAACATTATAGTTAAGGAATTCCCATGGGAAAGTAAAATACGTGTAAGCAAAAATAATGCTTTGTTTATTATTAAACACCTTTCATATTTTACCCATGGTAGACAATTAGGTTGGTAGGAATATGCAACTGTAGGAGAAATTTTACCATTTTATCTCAGGCCAAATAGTTTATCGCAATTCATGCGCATACAAACTTCAGTTGCTTCAAAAAATCAGGGGAAAGTATCTAATGGGATGTGGTATTTTTCTTCCAGTGCCAGAAAAATACAAATCCCAATTAAATTTTTGCTTCAAAGAAGGAAGGAAGGAAGGAAAGATTTCTGCCACTGGAGCATGAAACAGATTTTGGCTAGAAAGAAGATGGACAAGATTTTCAAAAAAAACCCAAAACCCAAGTGATTTGCACACCAAAGTCTCATTAAAAGTCAACAAGACTTTGATTTCTAAGTTAGTTGTGAAAATTTTCTCTGATGATTCCTACAAGTCTTTTAATATTTATCCCAAGCAAGTGCTGACATATCATTCAAAAGCAGATCCAGGGCTGCAACAAGTTCTGGTAACCCCTCAAGACATTTCTACAGCCTCACCCACAAGAGATTTGAAACTTCTGGCATGTCCATATGTCTGAAATCTTCAGTTTGCATCATGCATTTGTCTATTTAGGATAATTAAGGGTATGCCTCCACGAACACATTACTGCAAGGTAACCAGCATCTGGATTTACAGCAGAACAGATGCTTTACTATAACTATCCATGTGCATGCTCTTACTCTGTGCTAAATGCAAGGCAGCTTAGCACGCTGTCACTGAGTAAGAGCACGCAACACACATTCAGCATTTACACTCTTGCTTCAAATTACCTCACAGTAGCTTGTTCAGGTAGCCATACCTTCATATTTGGTCCAAGAGCCCAGCCACTATTACAGACTGCCCCAAAATAAACACAGACAGACTCTCCTTCACCAATTAGTATTTTTAGCCAGTTCACTGCCACCTCCAATCCACGCTTTAAGGATTTTGTATTCAGTGTTCATCCCTACTTAGGCTAGAGGCTCTGCACCAGACTGGGTGCAACATAAAGAAATGGATGTTGAACACCATCTAGCTAGTAGACTCCATGCCTTGATATTTTAGCAAGATGAACCTATGTTCCCGGAGAGGGTGCATTTAAACATTTTGCTGATAAAATGCCTAAATGGAAAAAACAAAACCGTGATCTTGCAGAGGTTGCAAAACTAAACTGCAGTCTTGTCAGAAAACCAGTGTTTCATTACAGTGTGAGACTTTAAGGAATTGCCACTTTACTCATCTCCCTGCAGAAGGGGTTTTCTCTGAGTCCCGGATTTCAGAATTCTGGAGTTCAGTCCCCAAGGAGAGGACTGAAGATCTCTGAAAGAGCTATAAACATGCTAAATATCGACTTCTTAATGACACTCCCATTCAGTTTCTACTTTCATTTCTGAGATTACAAAGGAAAATGATCTCACCTCATTTGGGCATAACTACAACATGCTGCTACAGCTCAGGCCTCTCAGTTTTTTCCAGCTTTCTCTGGTTAGAAGCTCCCATGCGACTACTGTATCCGTGACCTAATAGAGCATGCTGGTTAATTTTTCTGGCTGGAGTGCAGCCTGCCAGCAAGAACTTTTGTCTTTGACCTCTTGGCCTATATTCCAGACTAGAAATTAATTCCAAACCTAGGTGGGACCTGCAGCTCAAGAAGTTACCCCTTCTGATACAGTTGAAAGGTTTCTCTTCATTGTGCATGGATATTGTTCATAGCTATCACACAGATGTGGCTACTCTAGTCAGCAAGACTAAATTGGCTGCCATAAATTCACCCTGACCATCAGTCAGAAGCCAAGAAAAATCCATCCATCCCTGATTGACAATGCCTTCTTTGTATCAGTCTTTACTTCTAAGACCAGCTCTCAGGAATCCCAGACCCTGGACACCAGGGAGAAAGTCTGGAGAAAGGAAGAATTTCCCTTGGTGGAGGAGGATTGAGTTAGAGATCATTTAAGCAAACTTGACATCCACAAGTCCATGGACCCTGAAGGGATGCCCCCATGAGGGCTGAAGGAGCTGGTGGATGTCATTGCTAGGCCACTCTCAATCATCTTTGAAAGGTCATCACAGAAACACAGAATCACAGAGTGTTTGAGGTTGGGAGGGACCTCTGGAGATCATCTAGTCCAACCCCCCTGCTCAAGCAGGGTCACCTAGAGCACATTGCACAGGATTGCATCCAGACAGCTTTTGAATATCTCCAAGGATGGAGACTCCACAACCTCTCTGGGCAACCTGTGCCAGTGCTCTGTTACATTCACAGTGAAGAAGTTTTTTCTCATGTTCAGATGGAACTTCCTGTGTTTCAGTTTGTGCCCGTTGCCTTGCGTCCTGTCACTGGGCACCACTGAAAAGAGTCTGGCTCCATCCTCTTGACACCCTCCCTTTAGATACTTGTACACGTTGATAAGACCCCCTCTCAATTGTCTCTTCTCCAGGCTGAACAGTCCCAGCTCTCTCAACCTTTCCTCATATGAGAGATGCTCCAATCCCTTATCATCTCAGTAGACCTCTGCTGGAGTCATTCCAGTAGGTCTGTGTCTCTCCTGTGCAATGTGCTCTAGGTGACTTTGCTTGAACAGGAGGATTGGACTAGATGATCTCCAGAGGTCCCTTCTAACCTCAGCCATTCTGTGATTCTGTGATCAGTCGGAAGCTAAGGAAATCCATCCGATTGTCATCTTGCAGATACTATTGTCTCTATGTAGAAAACAAATGTTCTGAAAAAAAAAAAGCTTTTTGGTTTTGATTCAAATTCTCAAGAATTCAACCAGCAAATAACCTGTGATATCTCTGGTTAAAAGGCAAAACTTCTGAGCCTGCTATACAAAAGAGGTGATCCCAAAGTTTTGCACTTCTCTGCTGGAAAGCAAATTTTGGACATTGGTTCTTCCCATTCTAGTTTCCCATGTAAAAGTATATTATTTATGCAATGCTGAGATTTGGAATATCCTTATCTGTGCCAACTCCACATGGCATTTTGAGAATATTTCCCTGACATCTGCTTTTGGAGTATGCACATTTGGTGTCCTTTCAGGATGCCTAACAGCAGCTTCTCTGATCACAGACCAAGCCAGTTTTGTCTTTGTGCCTTCATGCAATGGAAAGAGACTCCCCTTCTACCTGCGCAATGAAAAGCATGGATCTGCTTCCAGCACATTTATATAATACTGGGAGCACAATTCTATGTCATGAATCATGCCACAGTGGGGACGGCCCTAGTCCTCCGATTTTTCTTTCCCTTCCTCCAGCAGGTATCACTGCCCTTCAGCTGGGCCAACCCTGCTGTACGACAGTACAGCAGAGCTGTGAAATAATCTGATGTGAAAAACAAACCTGAAGAGCAATACTTGTGTTAAACCACTTCATTTCACAGATCTCCTTACAGCTCCACTACAGCTCCAGCGGTCTTGGCAGGGAGTGGATAAGAACGGCTGTGGGCAGTGGTAGGAGCCTCAGAAGCCGGCTCTGTTACTGAAGTACTCATAGCATGGATTTGTGTTGGGTGTCTCCCTGAATGCTAACTATGGGCTTCCAAAGAACATGGATGTTTAACTTCATTTAGAAAGGTAATAAAGAATGAAGCCAGTAGCTTGTGAATGGACTGACTGCGCTGCAGGTAACAGGCACAACTGATTTTGTTCTTAAATAACAATAGCGACAGCAGACCCACTGGCAACTACCAGAGCTTTTGTTCAAATTATGTATTCTCTGACTTTTCTTTCGCTACCAGAGGGCCCAATCCTGCAAACTATTTTTAGCAGAGTTACTTTGTCACTGCCCAGCCAGGAGTCGGGGTCCCACTGCACTATTCAAGCATTTAACTAAAGGCTGGCTTTAACTAAAGCCCAAAGACTTTGAAATCCAAGTTACAAAAATCGCATAGGTTTAAATGGCATGAAGAACTACTAATGCACATTTCTTTTATTATCTTTTATTATTTATTTTACTAAACATTATTTACTTCATTTTCAGTAATTAGAGTAGAATAATGAAAAAAATATTTTCAAGCAAAAGACTGGAACAACTCTGCAGTACTGCTGGTGAAATAACAAATCATTTAAATGAAAGAAACTGTAAGCATTGAACAGCTCAAAATGGCTTCCACAGAGGCACAGCAGTACTGTATGCAAATATATAATTTAGTTGTTTTTATATAACATGGCTATTTTGTAATCACAGAAATAGGGATTAGACAAATGGGACATATGCCATTTGTAATGAAACTATGTGGAAAAAATATGCACTGTGGTTATAGTGCTGATATTTAAATTTAGCTAACAACAAATTTTTCAATTTAATTAAATACATTGTTTTTGAGTTGAAGTAGAAGATAAGGAAATAAAAGCCTATATATGTACATTATTTTTTAAAATAATTTTTGATAAAGGGTGATTATCTTGCTTTTATAGAGTGCTGTTCATTTAAGTGGGTGTTAGAGTAGTTTACAAACCAACTGCATAATTGTATATTCAATTGTCCATAAACAAAGGAGTTTGTTGCGTCCATTATTAGGGAGCCATCATCTCTGGTGTGCCAGCATGTGGTGTTTTTAAGTGTAATTCTTGCTAAAATGTCATGAAAAATATCAAAACATATATATTTTATATATGTATGTACCACAAAATCTATTGTGACTATATATATATATATATATATAATAACCACAAGCGATTATGACTAAATACCTACATTCTTCAGATTCAGCGACACTTCCAACAGCACCTCATCCATGCCACCATGCTGAGGCATCATTTCCAATAACCTTTAAAGAAAATGACCCCTACTCCCAGGGAGCAGGACTGCCTGCAGGACAACTGTCTAAGACATGAGCTCATGATTGAGTGGCTAATATCTTTACAAAACTCCAGTTCACCAGACTTAACATGAAAAAGAGTTTTGAGACCGCATTTTCTCCCCGTGTTTGAGATACCGCAACTGAAACCTCCATAGCAGCCTCCACGAGTTTCCTGGAAGGCTTGATAGACTTCCCCATTAAAGCCAAGGCTACGGCACAATCTTCTGTACTCCTGACACTCAGAACATCATTGGGCTTTTCCATATGTTCTTTAAAATCTGTGGTGAGGATGTGGGTCTGCTTTGAAACCATGTTGAGTCATCTACCACAGACTAGGCTGAAAGTACCACTGAATGTGAAAGTAGCTAATTGTTTTAAAATATCAGTTCCCCCACCATGCAAAGTTAGCTACTTATATTATACAACATATCCAACCCAAAGTGTAACTACTATGCTTGATATTTTTTGTCTGTGGTACCAACAAAGGCCTTGCATATGAAAGTGTGGCCCAGATTCATCCAACCATTTTTAGACACCTTCTGCTGTTACCTAAATTATATCTGTAGCCTCTCTATGCAGTCAGAGGAGAGAGACAGTCACCGGCCTCCTGTCCCCAAACCCAAACCTTATCACTCTCGGGACATTAGTACTGCTTCAGCTGACCAGAGAAAGAGAGCACGAAGAGACCTGGTAGGCACCTGAAGGTAGATGGGATGAATCTGGACCTTAGTTAACAAGTGAGTAGATGAAATGTCAGCTGTGCTGGTTCTACAGAGCTAAGGGGAAAAAAAAGCAACAAAACTATTTTAGTCAATCAAGGCTGCGATCATGAATCTGAATACACACAGGGAATAGATTTTTGAGTAAGGCAGTGCCATTTTTACACACTTATGAGTAATAACACACTCTAAAAATGTTTTACAGGATTTGATTGTGAGAGACAGAATTAGTTTGGAAACTATGCCTTTTGAAGATGATGCACCATGGCAACCACTAGAAAGGTGAAAAACAGACTCCCTGGTTTTTTTCTATGGAAGATCCTGACTGCCTTTTAGCTGCTGCTGACTTCTCTGCACAGTAGCAAAATTACTGACTTGGCTGGGAACAGTCAAGGCCCTTTACTTAATACTAAGTTCTGGCAAACCACTGCTAATTCTAGTGCTGGCAGTAAGTTGTGTTAAAACTTTTATTTGAGATTTTAAGGACCAGACAAAAGATTTTGAGGACTGGAACATGAGTTGTCCTCTGTTGACGATTTTCCCTGTTAATTCTCTATACCTGTTTTGATTCTTGGACTTGCAAGTCATCTTGGTCTACTCTTACTGGGGCTAATGGAGCTCTCTGCACCCAGAAGCAACAGACATCCTAAACAGACAGTAGCTCCCAATCATTATCACTCTTTGGACTTTATGGTGTTGCCTCCCGACCCCACAGTACTTGTTTAGTGTAAGAAAGGGACAAAATTTATGCACAGAATTATGTATGCATATATACATGCACTATGAATGAGGAATTAGCAACTTCTTCTCTGATGCTTCTTGGGGACCTGAAAGCCTCATCCTTACACCTGTAACCCTGCTGAAGCAGGGTTAGCCATTAGCTGGTTTCCAGTATTATCAGACATTCTTTTCCCATGTCCCACCTTTGGAAGTTCTGCAAACTTTGAGCCTTTTAATAGTGAATGTGGAATCAAATTATATGACCTATCAATCTCTTGCTCCAGTAGAAATATTAAGCTTAATATCAAAGTAGGTAGGATATTTAGACTGGAGGAGGATCCCATTTGTACCTTCAAATGAAAGGCTTGTTTTTGAGGTTAATTTTCAAAAACAAAGGCCTTTTTGATGTTGACGAGACAAGAACCAGGACAAAAAAAATCTCAGCCCTTCTGAAGATGCCATGTGGGCCTATGGAATGAACATGGACACTAGTGTAGCTGCAGGCATGTCTGACCAGTGGGGATGAATCAGGAAAACATCCCTTTTAAACAAAGTTGTCCATTTAATTATTACTTACTTCCATTGGTATCCTATTTGTCTTGTCTCTCTGTGTTGGCACTTATTTCTGCATACACCCACATTGCCAGCAGTTCCAACCAAAAATATTTTCCCCTGCTCCAGTTCATCCTTTGTGTGTGATGATGCATACCAGACTTATCCCTAAAAGTTTTCATTTAACTGTTCTTCTTTTGTCTCTCCTCATTCTGGGTAACACTTAGAGGAAGTTTGCTCTTTGATTCGAAGGCAAGACTAAATGGACAGTGATACTTAACCAGGGCTCATTTATTTAAAAACATACCACCATCTCCATAACTAGTCCATGCAAATCAAACGCTTAAAAAAATACTTCAATTATCATCAGTGTACCTGAAGCCTTCTACCAATTTTTGTGGGTTTTCAGCCACATTTTTTTTCTATTTAAATAATCTCAACCCAAAACAACAAAAAAAACATCATAGGTACCCACAAAAGGGTAGGGAAAAGTGACTTCAGTTCTGATTTGCAGAGATGCAACCTTGGCAGCCGCCTTTATCTTCAGGAGAAAGGAACAATCCTAAGTAACTCCAGTTCTGGGCTCCCCAGTACAAGAGGGATGTGGCACTACTGAAGCAAGTCCAGCGGAGGGCTACAAAGATGATTAGGGGACTGGAGCATCTCTCATATGAGGAAAGGCTGAGAGAGCTGGGACTGTTCAGCCTGGAGAAGAGACAATTGAGAGGGGGTCTTATTAACGTGTACAAGTATCTAAAGGGAGGGTGTCAAGAGGATGGAGCCAGACTCTTTTCAGTGGTGCCCAGTGACAGGACGTGAGGCAACGGGCACAAACTGAAACACAGACAGTTCCATCTGAACATGAGGAAAAACTTCTTCACTGTGAGGGTGACAGAGCACTGGCACAGGTTGCCCAGAGAGGTGGTGGCGTCTCCTTCTCTGGAGATATTCAAAACACGCCTGGATGTGATCCTGTGCAAAGTGCTCTAGGTGACCCTGCTTGAGCAGGGGAGCTGGACTTAGATGATCTCCAGAGGTCCCTCCCAACCTCAACCATTCTGTGATTCTGTGATTCTGTAAAGGAGAACAAGCCTAGATGTAGATGAAAAAAAAAAAAAGAAAAAAAGACCCATGGCAATGGAGTTTCAGCATGTAAATTCTAAACTAGACACAAGCTAGCAGACAAATTAAGCAGATGTATGCCTTGGATATACATTAATGTTGATACTGGGCCTTAAAAAAATAACTTCTTATTAAGCTCTCCTTAAGCAAGTATAAATTTGGTTAACACTTGCATACCAAAGGAAAGACCAAAGCAGCCAACAATATGAATTGTTGCTAAACTCTATTTAAAACAATTATATCTTTATGCTAGCTCAAATTCTTTACTGTTCATAATCAGCTTTCAGCTCTAAAATCACCAGGACACATACATAACTTATACTACACTGTAAGATTGTGGCTGTAAAAGAATATTATGGAGGAACCCCTGCCAAAATAGTACTAAATAATTCCTTTCTAGTTAAGATTAAAATTATGGCTAATAGAGTAGAGGTTTGCTAATTCACTTTAATGTTTGGGAGATCCATTGCAAATCACTGAATTTTGCAACTGAGAAACACATTAAAAAAGCAGTGTAATTTATCACAAAATGCACTTTGCTCATTTATTTTGACAACTGTTGTTTAAATTATTTATGCTCCTTCATCATGTACTAGTAAATGCACTATAGTCTGTTTTGTAAAAATAGTCATCAGTGAGATTAGAGTAACGTAACATCTCTATTACCCTTTGCTTGGAGGTGAGCAGAAATCATAATTTTGTGCCTCACCAATGCAAAACAGGATTTTCGAAAGATTAGGGGGGTTTTTTTGGTTTTTTTTTTTGAGAATGACAGACCTTCAGCAGCTCCCAACAATTTCAAACAACTGTATTAAAGCTTGAGCAGAAAGGGGTAGCGTTGTTACCTTTGAAAATCAGGCCACTTATTTAGGTACCTGACTAAGGGCTTGAAAATACAGCACTAGGAGTCCCCCTTGGAAATCTCCATCAGTGTGTGTTAACAAGGTTCGGCCTAGGGCTTGAATTTATGGTCAGTAGGAGCTTTGCTTGAACAGGCTGATGGACATAATCAAATATCGATTTTGCGCTGATGCATCTCCTTTCAACTGAAAGCCTTCTTTGCTTTCCCTTCATTACTATTTCAGGGCTCCGTGCTGGAACAAAGGAGCAAGCCACACCTGCCTTCCTGAACCGTGGCTTGCCTTCACAAACTTGGATCAGGAGCCCAAAATCCAGGTGAATAAAGCTCAAAGTGCAAACGAGGAAGGAGAAAAGTTAAAGCAGATTTGGCATTAGTCATTCCTGGAATCAAGTTATGTCAAGAATATTAAATACTCAGGGTGTTGGCTCAAGTTGCCTCACAGTCAGCCTACGCTGCTGAACACCACGTACTGGGGAAAGCAGGCAGCTGGGCATCCCGTGAGGATTAGCGTGGCAGGCTTGCCAGTGCACGCAGTTCCAACCCTTCTACCAAATATATTGCAACTCTGACAAAGGAAAAACGAAAAAAAAAAACAGCTCCCCACTTCCCCAGTAAAAGATTACCTCTTGTGAAAGACACCAGGCTGACAGTCTGGGAGCATGGCATTTTCCTACCATCTTTACAATGGCTTCTGCAAAGGAAGCAGCAGTACCAGCCCTCCCTCTGCAACGGAGCTCAAACCTGAACAGTTGCAGGGGTGGGGGAAAGAGCGAAAGAAGCATTTCTCCTGGTGCTGATGCAGCCCAGGCTCAGGGACTCATCGGTTGGGCTCTCTGCTCGGGCAGTTTGGTACCTCTGAGCAGTGGCTGGAACTATCAAGGGATCACTTCAGCTCAGATGAACATTGAGCTGTTCTCTGCAACCTGTGTAGGATGCAAGCATGGCTAGAAATAGGGATGCAAAGATTTTGGCATCAGCAGCTAAGCAAGGCACATTACATGAGACCATCGGAAGGGAACTGGAAGGCACCTTCAGACCCCTTTCCTCCATTACATACAGAAATCAGGTCAACCAGAGTCTGACCTTACAATTGGATTTATCCCACCTAATTTATTCCTTAATTAGGGATGATTATTAATTACCCTTAATTACTTTAAGATCCCTAAATTAATGATGGCTCCTAAATTAGCAGTGCAGTTGTCCTTGGTATTAGGTGCCTCAACAGATGGTCTGAATCCAGACCCCACAGTCTCACATTTTCACTTAAATACTCCAGACTGAAAGAGATGAAAATCCTTTCTGTGCACCGCTAAAAAAATTGCCCTTGAAAATACTCACTGTGAAATCAAAGTTATTCTTTTCTGAACCTAATGACTAGCAAGTGAGCTTTAATACATGCCTGGAGATTTAAAACGTCCCCCCGCCTACAGGGCAAGTCCCTCCATGCCTCAGTGGCTCCTGGGGAAGAGAGACATCCTCTCTGTAGGATACCTGGAAATTTAAGGCTCCAGGAAAGTGACAGGCTTCATACTTAATTCACCGGGTATTTTTTTTAAGGCAGAGTCATTAAACTGTAATTTAGGGGAAGAGGGGGGAGAGGAAAACTGGGAAAAAAGATTTACTGATAATCTTGTCACTGTACTCACCAGTCATGTGAATTAGTTTCCTGTATGCTGACTCATCTTTAGCTGTTTAAATGTGTTTCCTTAGATGTTTTCCTTGCTCTTTTTTTTTTTTTTTTTTTAATGGCATAAGCTTTACTTATTATGGTAAGATGCAGCCAAAGACACTCAGGCCTTCATCCTGCTCACTTTTTCCTCCCGTTTTTTTCTGTCTCACTGGATCTAATGAAACTTAACCAGAGAGTTTCCTCTGGGATGTAATCTGTCTGCAAGGCAGCCTGCAGGCAGATAAAGCAAGTCTGTACCTTGCACTACAAGTGTTAGAGCTAGTCCAGCACAATCTTTTTGTTTGGAAAGATACCTTCATATAAACAGGTTTCCAAGTGACCAAGGAGACCTAAATTTAACGCCATGGGGTCCCCACATCTGGAGGATGGCTGCAAGAATGTCAGTGCTACAAAACAGTTGGATTTCCATGTCAAACTCAGAACAGCCTCATTAACGTGCTGCTCAGACATGACTGACGTTTCTAGTTCATTTAAAGTAAGAAACGCAAATGGTTAATCCTTCCTCTGCTGCCTCCTCCAGCCTCTTCATATGCTCAGATAAGTGCAACTCAGCATCTAATTTTTAGATAACTTACAAATATTTTGGAAGGGGTGAACAGTTGCTGAATTGTCAGAGCAGGAGAGCGGTGTGCTGCCACATCCGACTCCTCCTGTAGGAGCCAGAAGCACCTGCATAGAAATCGCACATTCTCCAAAATGGGACCAATGCTGAAAGCAGAGCTATTATTTGTGGCAGCGTTTGGACCATAACATCAGCTTACTGCATGGGTTTTCTTAGGCTGTGGACAGATGTTTTCCTCCAGATTTGAACACCCAGGTGTTTATCACTGCTCACTTAGCCAGAGGCCAGCCCAATTAGCAATGCGGACAGTGAACACTTCCTACTCCGCTACATTCAAAACCAGCCAGGCGGGCTCCCACCGCCTATTTAAGCTGCACGACCCGAAAGGGCTGATTTCAGCTGCGGTGGAGAGGGAGGGCTCGCGGAAGCTCAGGGTGCTGGAACCTCCGGCTGGGGAGGGAACATGTGCCCATGGGGCTCCCTGCTCCTCACCACCGCCCGGCTCCGGCTTGTCGTCAGGGCAGAAGGACACGCTCCAGAAACACGGAACGGGAAGTTCTCAGCCTTTGTCAATTTGCAGACCTCTAGCAAACGTCCTCGGGAGGTGTGGGTCCTGTATAATGAACTGAAGCCTACCGACTACAGCCTTTCTTTTCCTAGTTGCCTTTTACTGGCCCCTCACAGTAATCCCCAAACCCCAGAGGCTGCAGGCCAGTTTCAAAATCACTGCTTTGAACAATAAAACTATACACTGACGTTTCTGGTGGGGATGTGTTTGGAGAGGGTATTACTCTTTAACTTCTGGGTGGATCATACTAAGATCAGAGCAGGATCACAATACAGCATCTCTAAAACACCCCAGGAGACAAAACAAAAATGCTGTCAACTACCATTCGCTAAACTGGGATTGCAGTAGTAGTTTTATGCACATAGCAAATTATTAAACATGCTTCAACTATAAATAATAATAAACTTGAAGAAGATCATCTTAAGATCTGCAAAACTGAATCTTAAAATGGTGCAGTTCTCTAGTTAAATTGCAAAGCACTAAACCTAAAATTAACTTGCTCGGGGCAATCTTAAAATAGTAGATTGCTGGATCTAAGCTTATGGGTGTTCTCAGTTAACTGCTCCTAAAGAAATATCAAAGTGGTTTATTACATGTATAATTACAGAAAAACTTTGTCCTGCACTTTTCTTTCCTGGCTGGAGGAGACGAGTTTGGATGTATCACGTGAAACAGAGCACTGAATATCAAAAGGACAGGAATCCTACATGTGCACTAAGCACTCTGAGTTGTATCAAAGTTGTTGCAATAAATCTAATACTCACAATCTCATGCACATTTGTCTCTTCATCTGCAAGACCACTTATATGTTTGTACAAAGATACACACACATATACATATATATATGTGCTTATATGTACACATGCAAATATATTTATATATACACATATACATAATCCTGCCAAAAGGAAATTTCAAGCCATATTTAGAAATAGATGCTTTTTAACACAAACACAATTATCTTTATATGTACTCTCTCCCTTTTCCCTATTTCTACCCTCATTATACCTATCAACAGTTTTATTTTTCTATAAAATTTGAGACCCTAACAATAAACACACTGCCAGAGATCACAGAATACTGACAATATTGCCAGTCTCAGCAGAAGATGAGAGCCAGACTCCTTTCCACAAAATCATAAGACTGGGTGAAAAACCAATATAAGAGATTAATTTGCTTTCTGATTTTTCTGTTGTTAGAGTCACATTTCCAAGCTGTTCTCTCCAAACCATGACGGGTCAGAAACTTATCTTTTATTGCTTAATGAAAGCTGAAAACTCATAATTTCACATGACTTCAGAACCTGTGGCTCATAGAGAAATACCAAATATCGTCACAGTCATGATAAACCATATGACTGGCCACAGTTTTAACATTTTGATGCCTGAAGTGCTGCCCTTGGACAGCAAGCCATACAGATAGACTTTATGCAAGGCATGTGTTGTAATAAAACCTGGAAAATCATTTTTTATGAGAGAAAAGAAAGAATACAGCTTCTTCTGTTAAAAACTCCAGTACAGCATGGATATTTTGTAAACTTTTCTATACGGATTAGAGAAATTTATAAATTCATCTGCTTCAACCCAATATATGTAAAAAAAATTTCTGGTAGAAGATTTCTCGTAGAGGAAATAATGCATCTGAAATCTCTGGTTTCGATTCCTTGTTCTTGATTGTATTTGATCCTGTATTGCAACATTTTATGATTAAGTCAGTAAACTTAACATTTAAACTGCTGTTCTGATCAGAGAACTTAAAATATGTGGAGAGTAGTGGTCCTATTTTCAAAAGCATTTAGCCTAATTTTTCTGCTGCTGAAATTACATGAAAATGACTGATTCAGAGAAGCATTAAAGCAATACTGGGTATTTAAATGTAAAAAGCACCCAAATCCTCCTGTAATACTATTTGCCCTCTAGTGCTTTTTCCAGTGTTTTCCAGGCTACTAGTTTTCTGGAAATTTTCCAAATTTCCTCTCATGAATTGCCAATTTATCCAAAAGATTGGTAATAGGAGAACAGAAAAAGCTATTCCCACAATTTTTCAAATCCAAATTCACTAAAAATTTCAGGACTTTTCAAAGATGAGCAGACATTTTTCTTAACAGTGGTTTTTATGGTTAATACTAATGCAAAGCTCAACAATTCTGGAAAGCTATCATGTTGCTCCTATAGCCTTTTTTATTATAAAAAGCAATCTTGAAACATTAAAATGCAAGCAAATCAATAACAAGTGAGGGATATAAAGATTCCACTTTCAAACTCTCATCTAGAGAATGAGTCATATGTTAGTTTACAGCTAAACATGCATTAAATTGCTAGCAGTGAATCTGAAAGGGGAAAAATAAAAACAACACTACTGTCCAAAGATGAACTTCCCATGTCAGAAAAAAAACGTAAGGATTTCAACAGATATTTCCTAGTGCTTGTGCTGGTAGGCAAATTCAATAACAAAAAGAGAATGATGAAATTTTAGAAAACATCAGAAGTCTGATTATTAAAAATTTTTGCTAAAAGCTATTTTATGATGACACAAAGGCCCTCTGTTCCTTGCAATGCATCAACTTTTTTTCACTATTTTAGGCACAAAAAATGCACTCAATCACCTGTTCTACAAACTGGAATTTTGGGGAAAGCGAAAGACAGTAAAGCCTTCAATACACAGAGACATAAGTTCAGACATATTCAAGTCTCTGCAGCCTGTGCCAGGTCTGCCCTGAAAGGTCCAGAGATGTCTGAATCATACTGATCTCATTTTAAGATAAATCTAAGAAAACCCCTGCTTTTCAGAGAACAGAAATAAAATTAAACAAAGGTCTGTTAAAAGCATACAACCTCAAATCTTTAAGAAAATATACTGTTGCTTTTGCCCCAGGATTGTGTAATGCATTGAATCAAAATCTCCCTGGATAAGAACAGTTCAATACAAATATGAGGTTGCCCATTTGCATAAGAATATACTTTTTATAGTATCAAAGCTCTCCTAGATATTTTCCCTTTCTTCATTATCTTTCGATAGAACGGCAGCTGGAAGCATTTTACAGTAATTCCAGGTGAGATTACAGCCTGTGCTTGCCGAACCCACTCGCACGAAGCGCTCCCAGAGAGTTTCTTGTGTTCACCAGATGGTGTTAGGGTGTGAGTACTGGTGAGCAGCAACCCTGTCTGCTTCTGGGCTGCTTCTCTTGGAAGGATTTGTTGACAGCAGCATGTGAAATGCAGAGCTGTGAAGTCATGCCTCCTGCGCACAAACTTGGCTTTTCACAGCGTCAGTCAAATGTCTGTGAAAGATAGCCATCCCCCGTATGCTCCCCGTCGTCTTCCCCCTACCAGCTCCAAACAGTTAAAAACGAGTTCCACCTCCAGCCAATGTTGTTTTTTTTTTTCTTCTGAATATACATTACTATGCCAAGAAATCTCCATTCTTTGGGCATTGTGTTACACTTTAAAACAATATACAGAAACAGTGGTCCTAAGCTAGCCAACAGTATATATATCTTTTTCATTTTCGGTAGTCTTTATACACAAAGATTTATCATGAATTTTATTTAAAGGCGATAGAGCAGAAAACACAACTGACGTATCAGCATTGCCTGTCTGACTTGGTGGGTAATTTTGCCGTTTTTGTAAACAGAGAATGTGACATAAGAAAGAAATCTGTTTTTAACTGAGATCACTTGGAACAGGCAAAAGTAAGTGGTCTGATGCATCATGTTCCTGCATCATCCTAGGCTAACTTTGAACTAAGATGAAGGTGTACTGGGACTGTCAGCAATTTTGAGCCATTTTAGCAAGAGAGCTTCTCTAGTAGGCATTCCTGCATTACACTTTTGGTTCACAAACTCAACAGTGCATTTGGATAGTCTGCAAAAGAGACCTCTTTCAGGCCTGTTGAACAGTTTTCTTTGAGAACTGATGTTCTCAGAAAAAAAGTTTGGCCAACATCAATGTATAAATTTTTAATAGCATACAATATTTGTGTATCTTACTATCTTTAACAATCATGACCTTAAAATGTGAGTAGATGCTTATTCATAACCCTTTAGACTCTTTTTCTCTCTTTTTTTTATTCTCTTTTCTACATTGCAATTAGGTTTATCCATTTTCAAACCCCAGTTAAGCTGAAAACACACAATGAAAAACTTGCCTGCACTTGTTAGACACTCCTTCACAACTAAGTTTGAGAACAAGGAGAGGTCTTTTATTGCATGCACAATACCTTAGCTTGGACTGAACATGTCAAACAGCCTTAGAGCACTGTCTGTGAATGCCAGGAAAGTTGGATTGTTGAGATTTCAGTTTTTGAAAAAGCTGCACTACAGTTGGGTCTATCTGGGTATGTGCATGCATAAGCCAAAAATTGTTCTTTAAGCTTTTTTTTTTAAAAAGTTTAGCTTACAGCTTTCAAAAAAGGAGCCTAGTTGGGACCCTAACCACATTATTTTAGCATCTACAAGTAGCCCAACATTAACAAGCATGTGTCATGCCAAAATTCCACCTCATGGAATGGGACCCACAGACTTCCAGCACTTTCAAACTTAAGCTACTTAATCAGAAGCCCAAATCTCATTTTGGAGGTCTAACATTAACAATTCAACAAACTAGTTCCCAGGCTGCCATCTACAGAATGGCAAGATTTAACCCCAGGATTTCCCCCAGGAAACTTTTGCTGCTGACACTTTACAAGTGGATCCTTTAGTTTTACTTAATGTTCAACATACTCTGTCCAATTCAACAAACTTCAGTTCCAGTGAGTCTCACTACCTGTTGTTTCAATGTCTTTGTTCTCTTGAAGTTCAGCATAGGGTAGTGCAAAGTCCTGCTCCTGGGGAGGAACAACCCCATGCACCTGTACAGGCTGGGGCTGGCCAGACGGAGAGCAGCTTTGCAGAGAAGGCCCTGGGGGGCCTGGTGGGCACCAAACTGACCACGGGCCAGCAATGTGCCCTTGCAGCAAAGAAGGCCAACAGCCTACTGGGCTGATGTCAGCAGGTTGAGGGAGGTGATCCTTCCCCTCTACTCAGACCTGGTGAGACATATCTGGAGTGCTGGGTCCGGTGCTGGGCTACCCAGTACAAGAGACAGGGACATATTGGAATGAGGCAAGTGAAGGGCCACACAGATGATTTAGGGACTGGAGCATCTCTCATATGAGGAGAGGCTGAGACAGTTGGGACTGTTCAGCCTGGAAAAGAGAAGGCTCAGGGGGATCTTATCAGTGTGTATAAATACCAGACAGGGGTGGAGGGGGAGCAAAGAAGATGAAAACAGACTCTTCTTATTGGTGCCCAGTGACAGGACAAAAGACAACGGGACAAATTTGACATACAGGAAATTCCATTTAAACATAAGAAGAGACATTTCTACTGTCAGGGTGGTCAAACACTGGAACAGGTTGCCTGAAGAGTTTGTGGAGTCTTCAACCTTAGAGATATTCAAAACTCGACTGGGCATGGTCTTGGGCAACCTGCTGTAGCTGACCCTGATTGAGCAGGGGGGTTGGACTAGACAATCCCTAGAGGTGCCTTCCAACCTCAACTATTTTATTCTGTGATTGTTCCTTTCAGCAAGGCCAATCAATTTAAGATTTGTATTCTTATAATTTTCTCTAAAGTTGCTAATTTTCAAAGTAAAACAGTGTTATATTTTAGCAATAAAGCAGAAATGTATTTAATGATAACCTAACTCTTAAAGTACCTTATTGTGTGCTTATGGTTGGAGAGTTTCCTCAAATCCTTTTTCCTTCCATACTGACATTCAACTTCACCAAGTACCACATGTAGGCACCCAATTTAGCATGAAACCTTCATTCTACAGATTTGAAACTATGTAGCAGTGTTCTCAGAAACACTTCAGAAACTCAACTTATGGATCCTATGAGGTCCATTCTTAAATGGGGCTTAGAACTAATTCTGGGGGGCTGAGAGGAAGGATGGCCAAGAGTTAGCATGTGAATGTGGGATGTAGTGACCAGGACTATAGCCCAGACCTAGGCACTGAAAAAGGTATGCTTACAAAATTTTCATAGCTACTATCACACAGAGATACTGGCAAATATTACAGCTGATTTTGTGTGTGTGTATGTGTGTGTGTGTCCTCATAGTTCTGCACCATTATCCCTAGGCATTCTAGGACCACCAAGTTTTGAAACAGTCTACAACTGGAAAAGACAATGAAATCACACCTTGACCCGTGTATTGAAAAGTCTTTTCATCTACAGCAGGAGAACTGTGCATTGGCCTAAATCCCAACTGAATGTTCAATATATGACATAATTTTATGAGTCCTGCCCTGTTAATGTTCAGGAAAGAGCATCTTTTTCATGTAAAAATGCTTTTTGGAAAATATTCTTCATTCCTAATTCATTTGTTTTAATAAGCCACCATCCATTTTGTATTTTTTACTGTAAACTCTCAACAATACAGGTGTTTACAATAGCACTGAAAGAAAATTTATAAGTCCATTCTAAACTTAACTCGTATTTAGAAATGTGTCTTTATGGGAAACAGTATTTAAACACGAAATGAATTAAACACCTAGTGTTTCCAGTATTCAAATACCAGCTGAAAAACTAACTCTAAAAAAATAACCTTAGTCCTAGTATTTGTGGTTAGAATAAAAGTTTTACTCTACAAGTTAATGAATGTGGCTGAACAGCTGCTACAGCCACTGCTGGAGGAAAAGCAGCAATTTAATAAAGAGTAAAGTGATAATTATCCAGCATCCTGATTCATTTTAAGATATGGCATCTTCAAGCAACAGAACACACATACTCTCTTTAATTGATAACTGAAAACATTTCCTTGGGCTAACTAAATATCTAGTTGACTGAATTTTCATTAAAAAAAAAAGTGATATGATCCCCTGGGGAAAATGTTCTTCAATTATAAACATCCATGTTTCATTTTATATTCTCCTCTCATACCTTCCTGAGAAGTCCATATTAAGCTTGTGCCAGAAATCTCTTCTGATGCAGACAATATTTACTTTCATTCATACTTTCTCCAGATCAAGAATAAATAAAAAGGCATTTCCCACATCTGGACAGCATCACATGTTACATATTTTCATCTCTACTGAAGCACAAATGTACCCCAAACAATCTTCCTCCACAAATGGTATTAGCCAGATTTTACAATACTCCACAGTGGACAGGAGTTGTGCTTCATCTTCTGAAAAGCTGCTAGATGCAACACTCTCATGAGATGACCTTCCACTATGCCACTGGAGTGGAGAAGAGGAAAGTGGACCAGGAGGAGAGGATTTACGGCAAATTAGGGTCATCTCTTCGTTGTTGCTGCTCTGGCATCATCCTTCAGGATTTCTTCCTGGGTGTAGAGGGAATGTAACAAAGGCAAAGCAGGTAAGCTGAACGATCTCCTCCAGGCTAATTTTTCCATGCAGGAGAGGGTATCTGCTCTCTCTCTACTCTCCTAGAAAGCACCTCTCAGTTTCTTTCTCTGTGGAAGTTTTCATGAGGGAACAGAGTTGCAGAGACCCCCTTTCTAACCACATCTCTTTTATGTGAGATCTACATGCAAAGATCCCCTTCTGGTAGCAAGAGGCTACCAGACACAAGACCACTCCTCTGAAAGAGCTGGAAGCCTAGTCACTAGGGTCCTCATTTCCTCATCAGCCTTTCCCACACTCTCTTCATTCCCATTGTGTGTTGCTCTGTGAGTCCTTCCCATGGCTGTGTCACTTCTTAAACACCTGCTCAGCTAGCTGTGCAGCAGTCCTAGTGGCACAATTCAGTCTCAACTCTATCACTACAGATCTTGCTGATCTATTAATCCACATGCTGTTCACACTTTGAAATTTCTCCACCAATTTCTGATCATATCACATGTTTTCCACCTGCCACCTGATCCTCTTCAAGTATTGCTGCTCAGCACTTCTCTACTGCACTCAAAATGTTTCCATGGGGGCCATCATCTTCACATATCTCTTACAGCTCCACCCATGGACATTCCACCCCACCACTACAGCTCTCTGAAATCTTGTCTGTCCTGGCCTCTTTGTCCTAATGAAAGATTTGCTCTGGTCTTTGTTCTTCTGATGACAGATACTTCACCTGTCCTACAGCTATCTTAGTGCTTCATCCCAGGTACTCTTTCTTGGAGGGGGTGTGGGAAGATACTCTCCTTCCTGTGAAACTGGCCTAGAAGAGACTATTCAGCTTACATGCACTCCCTTTACTATGGCTTCCCTGTTTCCCATTAAGAATCTCATGGTCAGAACGGGAAGAGCTCCTATATTATCCAACTTCAGGACTCTTTTTAACCTTAGCCATAACATCTATTGACAGCTGCTGTTAGATAGTGGCCAGACAGATGATAGATGCAATTTCACTGACTACTGTGTCTGACTAGCTCACTACGTGTAACAACCCCACACTGAGTTCACCACTCTCCTGTCCCTCAGCCATTCATTCACCACATTCCTTTCACACTGTAAACTCTATTCAGCTCTCATTTACTACAGATTTGTCAACTGTTGAAGCTGGGAGCCCTTGATTTGGTAGGCTGCTCAGATACCGCTGTGATGCAAACATCTGTGCAGCAGCTAAGCCTGCTCAAGGAGAGAAAGGACAGGGAGATCAGTTAACAGGCACTTGTGTCCTGTGGGGAGAACTGGGGTTAGAGGAGAAAGATAGAATAAAGACCAACTCAGAAGAGGGGCAAGAAAAGGAAAGGTAAAGAAAGGAAAGCAGGAAGAAAATACCTGATTGGTCTGTAAGTTAATCAAATTTTTACTGAGCTGTTCTATAAACCCTTGAACGATGGACTTCTGGAGCAAAATCAAGCATTACTTGTAACAGCATGTGTGTTGATCTTTGCCTGAGTGAACTATATCACTATGGCTCTGTTTATGATACTGGGCAGAAACATGCTATAAAATGCACCTGTCCCTCTGATTGCCTGCTCACCTGAGAAGCTGGCTGGAGCATCCTGTTGCACTCCATCTCAGTTCCTCTACCTGGGCTTTCTCTGAATAGAAACCTGGGCAACAGGGTCTACTGAGAAGAGGTAGCATGTGGGTCTTGCAGCAACATGGAGTTGAGAAGTAGCAAGAACAAGGAACTGGGAAGCAGTACTGAATTCCACAGTATAGGCAAAGCTGATAGTGGGTAGAGGGGTTCATATCAATGGATCACACAGCAGTAAAGTAAGCAAAATAGTTATCAACAGACAATCCCTGTCTATTCAGAGCTGCTTGCAGAGTTTTTAGGCATACTTCTTGGGATGGACTTGATTAAAAAAAACAGCCAAAATAAACTCAGTAATACTTGCAAATCATATATTCAAACCATAAAACCATTTAAAATCTAACAGTAGTCTTTGTTCTTCACATACACTTTGATATTCAGATGCTTTAATCTCTGTTATGAAGCCTCCTAGGACATCTCCTTACAGATTTAATTTCAATACCATGGGCACAGTTATTTACTAAATGTTTTCAGGCCATAATTCAATCCCCTTAGGATAGGATTCATCTAGTCAACGACAGATGTCTACAGAGTAACAGACGTGAGTTAGATGGCTACCCTCCTTTCTTAGGCAATGAAGAGCAATAGACACTTCTGGTGTGCAGCTCATCTCATCTCATCTGGAAACAGGAATTTACATCAGGAGAGATGTAGATCACACTGTTAGTGTCTACAGGTAGGAGAGAAGAGCCCAAACTTACTCTTTATAAGACCCAAACTCAAAACATCTTTCCCTTTCCCTGTGCCAAATACTCCCCATTGGCACGGAGCCTCAGAAGCCATCCAGGAGGAAATGCAGTGCACGCAGGAAGAAATTAGGGTGCCTCAGTCGGGGTTTTGCAAGTGTAACTCATCACTAAGCATGTAACATAAATAATACTGATAAAACACAATCTCTTCAGCAAGTTTTTGTCAGAAATGTAGTGGCATTGCCACAAATATTACAGTCACTGGCTCTTGTAATAGAAAAAAACCTCATTTTTAACAAGATCCTGAAATTACCAAATACCCTCCTGCCATCCATTTTGTGTCAACTGATTGCAGAGACATGATTTAGAATAAAGCTATACATTTACATCTCTGGAACACAAGAGTGGTTCCTTCAAGACACTTAAAATGTCTTTCACTCAGCAGACATACTGCTGCCACTCAGATCTGCGTATTCAGACAATCTGCCCAACAGCAGCCCAGCAAGTCCTGCACAAAGCAAAACAGAGCATTATAACCAGTCTGCTCTCAACCAATGGAGCACAGAGCTGGCTGCCCTCACCTTCTTTAGTCAAACACAACTCATGACATTCAGGTCATGCTGCATATCTGTTCTTCAAAGCTTTTTCTGAGTGTGGGGAAGGAAGCTCTTCATTATGGACATTGCCATTAATTTGTATGCTGCAGGTGACTATTTTTATTATTAATCTTCTGCACCTGTGCCCAGCATGTTGGATGGATGAATTTTAAATAAATTAAATTTTGCATACTCACTCCCTTTGTGATTTTATTATGCAAATAATGCTCATCTTTTCACCTCTGAAACCATCCATAAACCACAATTTCAGAGTCAGCCTAATTTATAAAAATGCTGATAAAGGCAAATCTTTTTTAAGGATTCAATACAATAAGAACTGAATTCTGTTCCTTTGTAATCTGAAGGGTAAATAAGAAAGCCCACTGTTTTCAGGTTTGGGGTTTTTTTTGAAAACAGAAGTTTAATTGTAATTTTGATCTACTCTTATATTCTGTTCTGTCTCCAGATTTCTGCAGGTCATCCTAAATCCCATCTGTTCAACTAGCTGTGGTTATTTTATAATTTTCTGTGACACAGAACTGCCACTTTGAAAGCAAAAAAACAAGATCATTTCTTGAGGTGGTTGGGGATGGAAGAATTCCCAAGGTAAGGGGGGAACAGCGGGGGAGCAGGAGAGGCAGGACAATGCAGAGGACAACAACAGGAAAAGCTGGCAGCTTTCTGAGCACTGAGATTGCTCTCTGGAGGCCTTCCCTGAAAATCAGCACAGTTCTCAGCAGGATGTATCGAAAAGATATCGAGCACATAATCCTCAGCTCCTTCATAAACGCTGATCCGCAGCTGGGTCACTTGAACTGCTGCAGAGTACGAAGCAGTAGTAACAGATGCTACCAATACATAAATATGTTGGCTTTGTTAAGCCTTGGGTTTTGCAGAGGCAGAGCAGGCTAGCCCCCCACACCATGTTCATCTTTGCCTCTGTCTCTGTAGTCTTGGGTGGAGTGGGGCTCTCCTCACCACCCATTTTATCTACCAGCACAAACAGCAGCTCCAGTTTTGCCAACATTTGGGGCCACACCGGCCTAATTGTGAGCATTTATTTAAGGTTCCTAATGTATGCGTAGTGATTATTTATCATGGGAGCAAGGGTCTGTCAGCCCTGGATAGAAAATGATGCAAATTGCTCACTGCTTGCTTGACCTCAGTCTTGAAAATTAAGTTAGTCAGCTGTCTTGGTGGTCTGGATACAGTCCTGCTGTATTGGTTTTGGTCCCGTTCCAATTCTAGAAGCTCTTGAAGGCCATTTTTGTACTTTATTGGTTCCACATACTTCTCTCTTTGAGCCTCTCTTTTCAGCCTAACTAAGAAAGCATGTGGTCAACATTTCTGGTTAGAACTCACTTCTTTATTGTCTTCAGTTAATACTTTATCTCATTTTCTTTAATGAGTGCCCTGTCACCTCTGCATTATGCAAGACTTCTTTGGTGCATCCAAACCAACCAGTAACTACCAGCCCCAAAGACACCCACTCTGATGATGAATCCAACGGATCAGATAGAGAAATAATTCAAAGAAATCATTACCAATCCTAGTTTGCACACACACACAAAAAAACCCTGAAACACAATAAAAAGTGTACTTATTTGATCTGTTCACATTTAGCATCAATTAGGGAGATAGTGTGAAGTAGACAGACCTCAAATTTTAATTACCTTGAAATTTGCATAGTGGTTTATTAAATGCCTTTTTTGTTTAAGTCTGTTTAATATGATGTTTAATTAAACCTCATTCTTGGTCTAAGTAAGTTAATTAAAAAAACTTATTGCCTGTAGGTCCTACATAAACAGCATTAAGCACACCTCATGCTTCGAGATCATATGATTACCGACAAAGTTGCTTCCTTGCTCAGGAACAAGCTGATTACTTAAAAACCTTGACTATAGAAAATTGATACACAGAGACGCGCTTTGGGATTGCTAAATTTCAACGCAAAATACAGTTGTCAAGCAGGAAAGCTGTTCTGTGCACAGTGGCTGCCCCTGTATATGTGCAATACTGCACGGCAAAAGCGGCACACATCCTCCTGTGTCTGGGGACAGAAGGAGGGAGAGGTTTAATTGTTTTAAGTTACACCTAAAAGGATTTCATGATAACACAGTGAAAAAATCCCACAGATTCACATCCCCCTTCTCCTGCCAGGATGCACCTAATGCAAAGCTGGTAGCTTTAAGATATTTTTAGGGTACTTGCACCTGACCCAATGCATATACAATTTGATGCACAATAACCCAATCATTATTTAAAAATGTGACAGTACAAACAGTGCTCCACCAAGGTCTCGGACAATCTTGCACAGATTAAAACAAGTTTAACTCTTGGCAGCATTTCCCTGTTGCTCTTATAATATAGCATTTTCCATCTCCAACACCAAATAAGAATTTGTCCAAGCTCGTGAAAATCTTGAGAGTCAGGGTCCATCCATTCTGGACTGTAACACTTCACAGCTTCTCCTGGACCCACTTCCCATCCATTCAAAACATTGCTGTGAAGACTATTTTCCTGTTTCCTTGCTTTGACGATAATGGATTCATATTTAAAACAGTAAATTCAAAAATGTCCGAAGACTTCCAAGGTCCCTCCAAGCATAGCCTATCTATGTCCCAGTTTTTTCCCAGATGTTTTTCAAAACATCTGCAAGGCCACATCTCACCATCCTCTTGAAAAACCCTAATTTTTAAAGATGCTCCTTTACCAGGATGTCTAAAAAACCTGACAAATTTGTTGGGATTGTTAATTATTATAAGAGAGCTACTGTCTTATTATGCTGTTGTATTTATTTGTTTCATTTACCTACTGCTTTCTGACATATTTAGCATGTAATCTTTTGGGGGCAGATTGCCTTTGCGCTCTGTGTTCATACAGCATCTAGTGCAGTGAGATGTTGGCCCACAAGGAGGGCTTCTGAAGTGCAATCGAAATACAAATCAGCACACAGAAATAACAACTCCTGAAACAACTTTTACTCTCTAGAAAAGCATGCTTTTCATCAGTAAGAGAAGGGGAGTCTAGCATACAAACAGGAAATAAATAGGACATACTGTAGACAGAGCACACATGCCAGTTAATGGTCAAGGAAGAGATTTCACAGGACGCCTCATGATTACAGTCACTTATCTGCAAATTAGCTTTCTTGTTCTTCATGATGACACTACAGGGTCCAACCTGGAGCTCACTTAAGCACCTGAGTGTGTGACTTGCCTCACTACTGGCTCATTCATGAATGTTCCCTGCACAGGGAAAAGGCACATTGGTCTCCTAGAAAGGCCACTCAGCTCCCTACATCTGAACTGCACCTCCCTACATTTAAGTTCTTCACGTCAAGAATGCCAAATAGTGCATGCCAAGGATATTTTCACAAAGTAGCACAGACAATCACATAAACTGGCCCTCTTCTCTGTTAATTCCATTCCAAAACTATTCAAGATGTATCTAAGAAGGAAAAATATGCACTTGATGAGGTAGAATATCAAGTTTTGAAGAAGCATGATTGCTGCTTGATTTTCAGATGTTTGAACACCTCAAAAGCTCTACAAAGACCCAGACTCTCTCAAAATACACTCATATGGATTTAATACAGCTCTTTTGACACCTGTAGGTTCATTGGAAAACTCAGACTGTCCCAGAGAATGTGTGTACAAAAGTAATTGCTATTTTTTGTAAGATATGCAGCCATTTACAGCCAATTATTTAAGCCAAGCTTTGAACTCTGAAGTAGATGTCTTGATAGAAAACATTGCAATAATGTGACAAATTATGTAAATATCACAGTCAAGGAAGTACCATCAAACAGTGATCCTGTTTGTGTTTTCTCTAAATCTCCATCAGCCTGGATTTTAACTAAACAAACACCGTTCTTTTTGTGTTATTATTTGGAGAGAGAATCCTGTGGGAACTCTGCTTCTTCTCTGAAACATGTCCTAGATCTTTCTAACTTAAAAACTCCACCACCCACATCCCTGGACAACTCTACTTTCACCTGCAAAAATTAACCCTTAACTCTGCTGTATTTTTCTAGATCTCAAGGCAACTGGTTACTAAGCAACCACCCCCTATTTTCCCTGACTTGCTTGTTTAATTGAAGACTGTGCTAAATAGCATTGCAAGGAGGAAAGGCATTCTCTAATGACGAATAGTTATTATTAGTCATTGGTACAGATTGGTGGGGAGGTGGGTACAGGAAAGCAGTGCCCCTCTCTAAATTGTGCTCCTATCACTAATCAACAATTGGTAAGTATGTAAGGAAAGACCTTTTACCTATTACCTTCTAAGCCAGCAATATGAAACCCACGTGCAGTCTATGTCTATATTGTCCATGCCATCTGCTGCAGGGAGCAATCACTCTTCCATCCACTAATTCACCCAGAGCACCTCCCGTCCATACTACCCCATGGAGACCTCCATAGCTTGAGGCAACCACTGAACTGCCCCAGCCTTCATCTCAGAAGAAACTTAGATCTGTTTCTCCACTGACAGGAGCCTGCAGGTGATCTGCCCCGTATGCAGGGCATACGCAAACAGGGATACAGAGCACCCTTGCAGAGGAAACCAAATTGACAACAGTCCCTGTGTATGGGTATGTAATTCCACCATTGAGCTGGGGTACAGACCCAAAATGAGGTCAGTCCAAAATCAAATATTTTGGCACAGATTTTCAAGGTGGCCAAATCCAGCAGATAGATACTGTTTCAGTATCAACATGCTGCATGTGCAATAGGTAGATCTGAAAACACGCAGAAAAAGCACTGGAATTTTTGCACCAATTCCTGGAAGCCCAGATACAGAAGGTCCTACCTTTCAAAAAGCACAGGTCCTTCTGCATTTTGCATGCGATGCTACTCAGGCAAATGTGGAATCAGGAATCAGAAACTCAGATCTTAGTAATATGCTACAGTTTAGATTCCATAATTGAACATGCATGAACCTATGTTTGGGTGTAGGGGAAGTGAGAACATATTTTCATGATGCAAGCTGTGCTAATCTGAACAATGTATGTCTCAGTGCACAAAAATCCGAATGCTTTGGCAGTCATTAGTCACTGAAGTGATTAGTTTCTGAGTAGACCAATCCAGTAAATCAATTGTTCACCACACTTATTTGAGTCCCAAGAGAGGAGGCAGGAACTTGCAACAAGTTGGGGAAGGGAAGTCTGCAGCAGCCTCTGCTCAGATTGCTTTAAATTGCCATGGAAACATCTTAAAACTTGGGACTAAACCTTCCCAGAACTACACTACTGTGATGGGGATCTCATTCAAGCTGTGATGGGGATCTCATTGCTTCTATGGACACATCTACTGTGCGAGGTGCAGAGCACTTCAAAGCAGCTGCTGATTAGTCCTGTTTCAGCACAAGCCTGGCCTCACAGCTGACTTTACATTACATTCATGGCAAATGGAACAAAAAGAAATAATCTGTAAGTTTCCTCATTTAATGAATGGAAAATGAAAGATGTGCCTGATTTTTAGGAAGAATGTTTAACCAAAGAACCAGCTGACCTTAGTCTTGGGAAAGCAAGAAGCTGTATCAAACATTTTTATAAAGTGAGATCTACAGAGTAAGGAACTCTTCTAAGTAAAGCTCTATCTGTAACTCCTCATCCCCTGAGAGCCAAAGTCTTGTCCAAGCAAATTCCGTCACCCTGCAGAGCTAGACCTTATAGCCTGGCTCCCTCCCACCTAATTGAAAGCATTTGCTTCATAAGCTTGAAACCTAATTACTTTATATTCTAAATAGAAAGACTACTGCTTGAAATCTGAACTGCCCTCTGGATGCCCTTCTGAATTGTTGGCTAGAAAGACAAGGGTTTTTTGTCTCCTAACTTCAGGTGTGTAACTACTGTAAGTTAGGTGGGAAGAATCCAGGCTGTACTATTCAATGACTAACCACTCCCAACAGAGGAAAGAAACACTTCTTTATTGTGCCTGATTTTCTCCATTGTGGCAGGAGTGATTTTCCAAAGAGATAAGAATGAAACACGTCACTCAAGAACTTTGAGAACTCAGAAGTAGCTTGTGATACCTGAAATAGCAGGTGTGATACACTTGCTTTATATCTCATCCTGCCTCATGACACATATCTTCAAGATATCCTCTGCCAGCCAGCTGATAAGACTTGGTCTGGAAGCTCCAGGTGGCTAATTGGTAAGAATATATCTCAAAGAGAACTCTTTTAATTACGTGTGTTTGACATCTTTATACATGTTTTGTGAGATAATAAATACATTTTCACTGGGTTTCCATTGATGCCATATGGCAGCTCACAAAAAGCTGAACAAATTAGGTGTAATGAGGCTCATTAAAAAAAAAAAAAAGGGAAGATTTGCTATTAAAAGGACTTTTGGAGTTTGAAAGATGAGTTTCAGATAGCTGCACAATGGAGGAGATATCCTATACCTTGCTCCTCTGGAATTTCTGGTAGGTGGGCAAAGTATCACTAACAGACTTGTGAAGAGGAGCTGACTCAGTAATATTCAAACTACAAATAGGAGGTAGAACAGAAACAGCTTTTGCAAAATTAGTCGCAAGCCACACATCCTTAAAAATGGGGAAATTGTGGGAGATGCTAGCTGATGAATGTGATAATATTGGCTTAGAATCACCTAGCAGCTTCAAATGGTCAGATGACTAATAAGTCAAATGTACCAGGTCAGAACTCCAGCTGCAGTAGTAGGGTGAAAGAGCTATGGGCAAGGAAAAGGGAAAAAGTTATATTAAAGATTCAGATGGGACAGATTACGCCTTTCCTCTCTTCCCATGAGAGGAAAGAGGGTTCAGAATATGTCTTGATCCAACAAAAACCTGAACTGCTTTGGACCAGTATTAAAGATCCACAAAGGGACCACGAGGCTCAGAGCAGCGTGAAAACAGCAGTAACACTTTTTTGAAGAGGTTCTACAGAGTCTGTTTACACACCATCAAACATGCAGTCACTTCACTGGGGTTAGCAATCGCCAGACTGCACACATCTTGGAGCGCAGAGAGTCAACCTCCCCAACCACCTCCCCAGTTCAGGCAGCAAGCGTGCCTGGGTATCACCGGGAAGAAAAAAGGGCAACCTCCGCCACCCCAGCGGCAGGGTGGAGGTCTGGCTTCTGTTACCAGCAGGGATCTTAACTTCCTTATTCATTTGTTTTAAGCTGTCATTTTATTTTGTTTCCATTTCCCACTCAGTAAATCTCTGTGTGTTTAAATCTCTTGCTGCTTATTGCTTGTGAGATGGAAGTACTGCTTATCACCAAGTCCACATACGGAGAAATTTAGTACCATGGAATGGGAGTCTGAGCCAGCGTGAGAACTGCAACAACCCTTAGAAATGTAACGTGATCCCTACTATCACCTTGTGACATGTGCAAACAACCACTCAGTGCTGTACCACTTCCATCCGGGATTTGTGCACTTACAGTAGCACAATGAACACTTTAATGTGACCCCAGAAGTTATAAGCTGGACACAACAGCCTGAGGTTTAATTTGCACTGTGGCCACTCTCATTTGAGCTATGCTAGTTAGAGAAGAATTACTTGAGCTAATTCTGCAGTGAAAATCTATCAAGAGCCTTAAAGAAAACCCCAGAGGGTGTTACTGTGGGACAAATGCATAATTATTTGTTAGAACTGAGGTTCAGAAAGGTTAGGTGGTTTATTACGGTTGCTGTCAGAAACGGTTTCCTACCCTCTGCTTTTGAGAGCAGGCTTCTTCTCTGAGCTGAGCTGAGGACACTCAGAGTGGTAATGAGTCATCTGCTTTTGAAAGACTGGATTGAAGGTTCACTTCACTTCACTTCACTTTTTTCTTTTTTTTTTAAACACAGATTATTCAAGTAAAGGGACCAAAATTGATCAGTAGATCAAAGGGAAGGATTCAGTTGCAAATTGTTTCAAGATAGTCTTTCATACTGAACCTAACCCTATTCTGATCAGCATGATAATAAAATCTGGTATCAGCATAGCATTTAGACTTTTTTCAGGTCTTTAGATCTCAGTTTCCATCTAGTTTTAACAGATTTTCCAGCAACAACAACTATTGTATTCCTAACCTCTGGCAGTTTCCTAATACTCAGTGTCTTTACCTAAACCCATTATGCTGCAAGTCTCTTCTGCAGGATCCCTGTTTTAGACATTAATGTGAAATATTAATGAAATTTCAATAGAGGTAGCAGATGCATGAGGAAGAAATAAAGACGCACAGAGCAGGAAAGAGGGAGGACGGCACTGATTAAGTTTTGCTGTGTTACAGCTTGTTCTTTCAGGAAGGCTTGCCATCAGCTGTTTCCTAGCACTGTGCATGTGTCTCTTCTGGCTGGCAAGCCCGGTATTGTGTGTCATATGCAGCATGACTTCTCCTGGCTATTGCTCTTCCACTAATTGCCGGCCCACTTCAGGGTCATTCAGCTGAGCAGCCTATCTAGTCAACAGGATGCTGCTTTTCACCATTACGGAAAGCGCTTTGTGTGCCTTATTATGCAGAACACCCTACAACGAGAGATATAATATATCAACTAAGCTACCTCAGCTCTATACTTTCTCCCTTCCTATGTATTTTTCTTTTAGAAAAGTGAAGTAAGCTAAATCCAGATTACAGTTTCTGTGTTGATACAGTTGTGGTTTCCTCACTTTTTCGTGTGTGTATGTGTGTGTGTGTGTGTTTGTAAAAGAATGGCACACTTCTCTAATACCACTGAAGATACAGACTAACCAGTGGAAAACAAAAGGGCCTCACCTGTTCTGGCCATATGTTCTCAAAAGGTCATGTCATAAGGAAAAGAGCTATTAGACTGGAAAACGCAAATCATGCATATTGGTTCAGTCCAGGCCTGCGAAGTCCAGCAGATTCACAATTGGGCAGATAATATGGAACAAATGTATCAACAATGATCAATGTTCAAATGTCTGGAGGGAACTTTATGTAGCTCTATTTAAAAATTCTGTATTAAGCTGGGGAGACTTTTCATGAGATTTCACTACCTCTATCATATTTACTCTATTCTATGTTGCCACAGAGAGGACTTAAGGCTGAGAAAATGTACTTCCAAAGAGCACATTAGTTTCCTTTTGGAATGATGAGTTTCCATTAAGAATGGCAGGTATTTTCCATAATTTCCCATGGGAGAATATCCCCAGACTCCTCTAAAAGGTTCAAAACCCACTGCTACTGCCATTCAAAGCACACAAACAAAACGCCCTGCTCCTACTGTCCAGCTCAAAGCGCAGTTCAGAAACAAATGACAAATTCTGCAACAAATTGCTACAGGATACAATTTGCCTGCCCTCCTTGATTTTGCTTATAAGGAAGAGTGTATTGTTTGCATTACTCTTCCTGCCAAAAGCATATTATCACAAGCTAAAGGGGGAAATTACTTTGTGGGAGCCTTTAATTAAAAGGTGGTAGCATTTCATTACCTTTTTTCTTTGAGATAGACATTGCTACCCCTCCCCTCTTCTTTCTCCTTCACCCAAAAATCAATCCAGAATAGCTTGGCATGATGGTCTTTTTCCAAATCTACATGATCACTGAATTCACTCCTTTAATACACTGGCAGAATGCAACATTGCATAACGCTATAAATAACTTTGCTCTATTCATCAAAGACCTACCTGGGACTGGCTATCACGCTGCTCTTTCCAACACTGTGCAATAATTACAAATGACAATTTTCTCGCCAATGCGTATACTTTGCATTAAGAATACAGGCATATCTCGTTTTATTGCGCTTTGCTTTATTGCGCGTCGCAGATATTGCTTTTTTCACAAATTGTAGTTTTGTGGCAACCCTGCATCAAGCAAGTCTATTGGCACCATTTTTCCAACAGCGTGTTCTCACTTCGTGTCTCTGTCACATTTTGTACATTGCTTTTTTAGATATAATGCTATTGCACACTTAATAGACTACAGTATAGTGTAAACATAACTTTTATATGCACTGGAAAACCAAAAAATGTGTGTGATTCACTTTATTGCGATAGTCACTTTATAGTGGTGGTCTGGAACCAAACCCGCAATATCTCTGAGGTCTGGCTGTAATTGTAAGGAGCACAGTATCAGAGTCTGGCTTTTTTCTTTCTCCTGTCCCATTAACTGCATCTAAAATGTTCAAATTTTAATGTATTTTTGAGGACAAAAATTAGTAAGAACATCCTTTTTTATATTGTAAGCTTTTCTCTGGACTAGGAAACTATTTTCATATCTGCCATGACTCTAAGTGAACTGCTATGTTCATTTTCTCTTGGATGAGAGAGAGTGCATATGTGACGTGTGTGGTTTTTGGATGATTAGACTGTCTACCTCTGCTTCACTTCTATCTTCCACATTTAGCTGACTGAGATATCAGTCAGAAGGCTGTACCAGACACACTTGTGCTATTTGTGATCAGATATCTTTCAGGGATTTGCCGCCTGGCAGACCACTGCAAGATTTTATGACCTTCTGCAGTAATTCCATTTTTTCCTGGAAATGGATTTTTCCCCTCTAAATGGATTCCCTTTTCTTTTTGGGACTGGGGAGTGAACTGATGCACATCTCTGAAGCATATCTTGCTTCCACTGCTTAAAAATTCTTGGATCAGCAGAAGTGTGCGCAACAGTAGATGTTAAGGGTTTCTCTGACAGCATGAGGCATTTTGATGGTAAACTCCTAAGCTCATTTCAAAAGAAAATATGGCATTTTTATTTTCACTGTTATACAGCACAGATTCATCACAATCGGAACAAGAGACTTGGCAAAAAACATAAACACCTCCTTGTCAAGAAACTATTACCTAAATAGCCTCTGAGATGTATCACAAGCACAAAACCACATTTTTTCCTCAGAAGATGCCTTTCGAGGCCAAAAAGCAAAAAAGGCAGGACAAAACACAGGGTTCAGAAAAAGATGACCCAAGGTCTATAAACTGTAATTCAGTGCATTTGAGCTCAAATTTAAAACACGGAAACATGCAGGAAAATTAAGGCAAATCACTCTAAAGACTGAAGTCAATGTGTCTGACGTTGTCTGCCTTAAGCCTACAAGTGGATGCTTTCATTCAAGCACAAAGTAATCATAACTCACTACACTGTAATTCTCCTAAAGAGATTTTATGTGCTTTACCTCAGTTGCATTGACTTAAAGCATTAGCTGATTTGGCTTATCTTTCCTCTCTGTATTTGTGTATATATGGTTGTGCTCTGTGATGACTGATTGGAAAGTTGAGCTGAGATTTACCAAGGCAATTTTCTCTATTGATATAAATCTCTCTCATCCAAAAATAATTGTGGGGTTACAAAAAGAGGGAAGTCCTCAGCACAGGCAGTACTATAAAAGTACTACTGAACTCCACTTTGAATTACATTTTACAAATACTTGAACCATATGAAGCTTTACTATCTCCACAACATCTCTCAGAGGTATTTATGTGAATATGTCAAGTTGCAGCCATAGGGCTGTGACACCTTGGTCAGGAACATATCCTGGCAGGAGGGAATTGCCATTAGAGGACAAGAGAAGCTAAGGCTGTTTAAGAAACTACGTTATAAAAGGCATTTTAAGAATCTGAGTTATAAAAACTGTGGTTCTACTCTGAAGAATGATTCCATTAAAGAAAGTGTCACTAGATGTTTCCATGTTTATTATGTGCTAGTCACTCTGGACTGAATGTGCTCAATTTGTGAGTACAAAGACATTTTTCTTCTAACAGCCAATCTTAAAATCTCAAGCTGGGATCTGAGAGGTGGGGTAGGTTTTTCAATCTCATACCTCATTACTAGTAAATGTAAATTAATACATATTTGCTTATGTAGCTGTAACTGATCCTTATTTTGTTCTTTTTATCTTGAAAACAGTTTACTAAAGGAGACAAAAAATGCAAGCCAGAATACAGAGTTTATATAAAGACGACCCAGTGCCTATACGTTGTAACTCAGCATACCTAAGCACAAATCCAAACCATCTGACTAAAGCCACAAATGTTGCAAAACTAATAACCAAGATAAATGGCGTAGATATAATAGTTTAGAGTCAAGCCTTCTCCAGACTACTGCATGTTTTGTTACTCTGAACTCCTGCCAACAACGTTCGGGAAACGAGCTGCTCAGGGCTCAATGTATTCTCCTAGACACAGTCACAAAAAGCCAGATAGGAAGGCTATTACCTCTCTATATTATCATACAGTATCTCTGTCACCACCTGCCTTGTGGCAAGCACATACTGTATCATGAATTTATATTTAACCTATGGCCTAAATGTTAGAAGGGCAGTTTATTAAAATGTCTTTGAGGACCTTGCACCTCACCCATATTTGTTACAAGCCACCAGACCGGCTTAGATGAACTGATCTTGGAGCTACTCGATCTCTGTGGGATCAAGGCTGGAAGCAGTCTAAGTCAGCGGCCATGCAGTAATGGAATGAGATTTTTAGAAGACTATCCTAAATTGCAATTAGTTCGTAATAATTAACAAGCAACAACAACAACAAAAATCGCATTCATTCACTTAAAATGATTTTTAATGTTATAATGACTGGTACATAATTATACCAGAGAAGGGCTATTTAAAAAAGGGAAAAAAGATAACTTCAAAAGAAGAAAATTCATTTGGTGTTTATTTGCTTCAGGCTTCTAATTACTCTGGAAACTAGCAACCCTCCTGATAGGATTACTGACAAAAACGCAACTGCAGCTGCAAGGAACGCTGAGCACATCAGTTTTTTAGCACCATTAAAACAGTCCTCTATAAATACCAGATGCATCTATCTATCTATCACTATCCCTTCTCAGCACTTATTAGCTGAGCAGCCACAGAGCATATCACAAAGATGAAATGTGTATTTGTGGCAGAACTGGTGCAGTAGAGCAAGTAATTTGTATCAGGCTGTATAAGAGTTTAAGTTTTATTATTAAGTACATGTCACAGATATACTAGCACCAGTTCTTCTTTTTTCCCCTTAGAGTTCAGATTTATACACTTATTAATAAACTCTGGATGGTCATTTCAACAGTCGCATTTAGCAGAAGAAGCTGGTCATATCTGGCCAGACTTGTGCGGTTTCCATGCGACAATCTACACTGAGACTTTAATTGTTGCAGTCTAGAGGAGATTTATGATACTATCCATCCTGCCCCTATCTAATAAATCACATCTTCCTCCAGTCCTCAGCTGATAGGTTGGAAGAAAAACGCCGGTAGATCTCATTAGCGCTCTTGAAAGCGGCACAGATGTAGGATCCCGAGAGCACTGATTTTCAAGGGAGCCACAATATTCAGCATTTCTTTGGGTTTTGCCCACACAGATTCTTAGATGATTGTTTTACCAGATGGATTTTGAAAAATATTGAAGAGGAGGAATTTTCGTCAGGAGTAAAGGCTGGATGGACTCAGAGCTAAGGCACAGGGCAGCAGGTCCAGGAGTGGGAGTTCAGTTCCCAGCTCCAGTACAGGTTTCCTGTGCAGCCCAAAGCATGTCATTTAATGCTTCTGTGCCTCATCCTCCAAGGAGCAATCCTCAGACGATGCTTCCTACCATTTGTCTTGTTTAGTATATGAGCTGTTTAGGACAGCCACTGCCTTTTACTATGCATACACAGCTCTTCTCACCAGGGGGCTGGTAGGTACAACAGCGATACAAAACAATAACTAAAAGAGTTGGAAAACATTTTCAAAATGTCAAGGTTTTGTATTCTACCCCCATTTTTTCTAGCAAGCTAATAAGAAAAAAAAAATCACAGGGCAGTTAGGCATTTCTTAGGTCCAATCTGAACAGCATCAAGAAGAAAAAAGTGGAAATGATCTGTAAAACAATACATTTATCAAAATACTCAGGAGACATGGGAATGCCAAACCGGCAGTTTCATTAAGAGATCAGCCTCTAATGCTCTCTGTGCAGCAACGCTAATAGAAAAATTAAGATTCTTACATTATACTCTTAATAACTGTATTACTCTAAGGCCTACAAACGACGGAGGGAGCCTACGCTTCCCGTTGCACTGGATGTGTCCTGAAGCCATGCAAGACACATGAGATTGGGCACAAGCAGAGCACTGGTGAAGAAAAGGTGAGTTCTAACTACTTTTTCCGTTATTACAGGGCAGCTCTGCAACATATACTAATATATCATTTTTCTAATTCATGTGAAAGCATATTTGGCTATTAGTAATGAAAACATTCCCCCACTTCACATGCCAATGCTGCTCCAACACAAAACAAACAGAAAGTCTGTGCTTTTGAGCATAATGTATGGTAGAGTTACCCAAGTTTAAATGAGCTGGCTCAAGAAAAGTAGCTACAGTAGCAGAGCACAAAGCTTTTCTTCCTACAGGTAGACTTCTCTGCAGAAGGCAGCACAGACAGCTGAAGACAAGGCAGGAAGAGCAGATGCAGAAACACAAGGAAACGATGAGACAATACTGGTCAATGAGATAGCGAGCAGTCAGCACACTTCAGTAGTTCAAACACTGGCAAGTTTTCCATCAGCAAAATAAAGTCATCAGGTGGGATGTGAAGGACAACATGGGGTGACTTTGTGGTAGCTCTCAGGGAACTCTTCCCAGTAAACAACATTTAGAAATGAAGACAAGATGAAAATGAAATGTTCTAAACTTAGAATTTTGAGCACATTTAGAAATGGGTGATGGAACCACAGCAATGAGGAATGACCTTGCTATTTCATAAAAGATGCTAGTGAGGGAGAGAAACTAAGAAGGGTTGCAACAAAAGAGAAGCAGTTTAGGTTTCATATGTAGAAAAATGTCAGGCCTGAAAAGGATTCCCAATAACTATGTCTTGGGCAGTTTACCAAAGACTGCTGAAGCTCCCTTTGGTTGTGCATACAGGCATCACAGAGGTACATTCATAAAGACAATAATACAGGCTTGATAATTATTGAAGTCTTCACTTATGCTGCCTGTGTAACAGTAGCAAAAGACTGTATCATATCTTTGTTAATGACCTCATTAATAAATATGGAAGGAGACTCAATGCTGCAAACCCTAATTTCTGGGTAATGGTTATAATGGCACATCATATCTATTTCTTGAGCAGTCAATTACATTAAGTATCACACTTAATGGTTCCTGAAGTTCCAAGGCACTGTGCAGCTTTCAAAGGGAAAAGAGGGAAGAATGCAGCATGCAGTCTCATCATGGTTTCAGTTGTGGAAAGACACAGCTTCATGATTTCCAAAGTTGCTGGTTTTGCACATGCTTAGAGAAAGAGCAGTTTAACAAAACTTCACAATCAGCGATCCTCACAAAATGTTCAGTGTTTATCTGCCAGTTCTTTCCTAAGCTAATTCATTTTTAAAAGCAGCTTAGCAGAGATATCTGCTCAGAGTTAGATTTGCATTCTACTGTGTGATATTCTTCAATAGGAATGAAATACTTCAGACGTAAAAACAATCGTATTGCCTCATTAGCCTGAAATATCTCAGATGGGGACAGCAATAACAAAGATAACTTTTAGATATAAGCACAGCAGAAAAATTATGTTTTATAGAGAGGGTTCAAAATTACTTTTTGGTAAGTAACCTACTCTTCCAATAGCAAAAAACTAATTAAGGTCAGTACATGGGCTGACACATACAGCTTACCATTCTTTGAGCTTTGCATGTTGTGTATCCTAATACACTGTGAATTCCAGTGCTTCCAAGTGGTGCTTTATCTCATATGGAAAAGCAAACAGAGGCATCAGAAAACGAGGCACGTGAAAGTTACTAAACAAGCCCCAATGAGAAAACGTTCCATAAACTCTAAAAACGGAGCCAGCCTTATGATCTAAATACATTATTTTCCCTGAAGGCAAGTCGAGCACGATTCCATTCACATGCAGATGGCTCAGCGTTGTTCCTCCTTCAACTTGTGATGAGACATCACTCCTGATAGGAAGCGTTTATGAATGTCCCTTTCTCCAAGGCATCACAAGGTTTTGGAAAAGCTTGTGGAAGTCAGCAAGATCCCCAAACCAGATTTTAATTGACACTTCATTCTAATGCATTCATTTCTTTCTGGAAAAGCTAACAAACATCTTCATTAGAAAAACAAACATTTTAGAACCAAAGCACTATCATTCCTTGTGAAGAATCACATAAAGCAAGCAAAAAATTCCAAGCAAAATATTCTTAATTCCTTTTCACCCTGGAAAGTTACTAAGGCTTCACTAGAATACAGCTTCGCAACTTAAAGCTTTTCAGCATGACTAGCACTAACTGTTCTGTGCAATTTATAAAGCCAGCTTGTTGGTAGCAACATACAGGAGATAACTTAGAACTGAAAAAGGAACTAAAACAGAATAAATGATATACTGAATTTCAACAGCCTTTCAGATCTGAATGTGTTGTTGCTGTATATCACTGAGATATAATTTTTAAACTTCTGAAGTACATCAGAAGTTATTTTGGGAAGAGCTTAACTTAAGCTATGAGGCACATGCTGACATTTTGAGGTATCATCAGAAAGATTACAATGAAATGTTAAGGAGAAGAGCTATTCCCTCTACACTGACTGAACCAGGAATGGCACTTCCTCCTCACTCCACCTCAAACTCTCCAAGTCCACCACAAGCCCTAAATTGTACAACAGCACACTTTGATTACTCTCCTGCTTTCAGCATGCTAAAAATAAGACTGACATCATCAACCAATTTTAACTAATATTATAAAGTGAAATGCATGCCAGTGTCAGTAAATGAAACGTAAAATGAATTGTGCTGCAAAAGAGGAAAGCCTTGTGAAAGAATTTACTGTAGTAGGAAATGGTGAGCATTTTGTATGCCCTCAAGCTTCACAGAAGTCATTATAACTTACATTTCATGAAGGCTAGTTTCAGAAAGACTTTTTCAGCATGACACTCATAATTTATTACCAGGTAAACACAAAAACCAGCCAGCCAAAGTCAAAGACTCACTGAAGTTAACTTCTCATATGATTACAAAAAGCAGGTTTTGGCCTCATACTTGTGAAGGAGAAGTGTTTATAACTGAAGTTTTGACAGAACACATAAGTGCCTATTTAAGACAAAAGTATCATTTTCTGAAATAAATGCAAATGTCATGTTCTCAGCATGGACCATCATTAACAGAGAGAGATGAAACTTTAACATGGAACTAAAGAGATCATGATCATGGCAACTGTCTAAAACTGGCCCTCAGTATATCTATCAGCTTTCTACACATGCTCACATCATAACTACTTACTTTCCTGACCAACAAGCTTTGACTGCTGTTAGCAATATACTGCCAATTCAACTATGGATGGGTGAACTGTTTTCTAAATGTGACTTCATGCCTTAATTCCAACACTGTTGGCTACACTTAGCCTCTTTTGTTGGTGATTGTGTTAAGAAACAGAAAGCAATCAGGTGACGGTGGCAGGGCAGCAGAGTCAGGAAGGAAAAAGGCATCTTGTAACTTGTTTTTTAAAAAAAGCAACAAGACACAGAAAACAGTAGGAGAGAACACATCCTTTTAGACTCCTTCCTCTTTAAAAGTAATTTTTTCCTAACAATTACTGTGGTTTTAAGTGGTTAATGAAGCAGTAAGGGAGGACTGAATCTGATGTAGAATGTTTTTAGGACAAGAAGCTGACGGTATAGAGATAACTTGCTCCATACTCCCACGAGGTGTGCAAAATGCATGTTTGTGTGAGTCACTGGACAGACATGGGAGTTCTGGGACACAAATGGCCAATTTAACAAGTATGCTAATGCCCACCGAAGGGAATGACAATTAGACGTGCAAGCTGTGTCTTAGGGATGAGATGAAGTGCCATTGAGGAGATGCAGCTGTTTGGAAGGAAACACGGAGAGCTGGGGAACACTTTGTGTTTCTTATCTGTGCTCTCTACTACAAATGTCTTGACTCTGCTACTGCCCATACTTTTGTGGAAGATGGTTTCACACAATCTAAATATCACATGAATACACTTTTATACGTAAAACATGGGTTTTGACCTACCTGGGTCTTGGTTTCCTAATCTGTGGAGGGGAATACTCCCTAATACACAGGGATGAAGACTAATGAATATTTGTAACATGATAGGACTAGCTGGTGCTGTAGAACAGAGAACTGCTGTTAACAGCCTTGTTCCAAACACTGCTCTTGTTGAAAGGAGGTTACACTGAATACTTAAAACTATAGCAGTTATAATGAACAAGTGTAAGAGTAAAGATTTTCAGAACATCTGTTGTTGCACTAAGACCATCGGTTCCTCAAACACTTAGCAAGTGAGTAACTTTGCTCTCACAAGAGGTCATACTTACGCCAGCATTGCTTATAGGCCTATGTTTTTGCATATGCATTCACATTTCAAGAGTTGGTTCCTAACACCTCAGAACATCATCATCATACATAATTTAATGTGGCCATGTGAAATTCAGTTTAGTATGCAAAGCAAAGATCACATGAAGTGATAAACATTTAATGTTAGTGGAGTTGAAGGTGACACACTACCATAAAATGAAAACATACAAAACAGTATTTGTTCTTCCTGTCGTCCTCTGCTAGACGACTTGATAACAAAATGACACACATGTATTTCCAGCCTTAATCTGGATGCACAACAAAGCCTAAAATTTAAACTAGCAGGCCCCAAGGATTCTGATCCAAGAATAGACTATGCCAAGAGAAAACAGTGAAATCTGACGATTACACTTTTCAAAAGAATGATCCTTCAAATGTGTCATGCCAAGATTATAAATGTAACTGAATATCCACAGATCCTACAGGCAAAACCTAAAATAGAAACCAGTCTTTAAATACAACAATTTCAACCTCAGCCAAAACTGAGCATATTTTTCATTAAAAAGAATCTTTAAGAATTGTTTATTTTCAGTCATTAAGATTACACTGACCAGTAGCTTCCTCTTGCTTATGCCCAATTTAAAAGAAATAATAATAAAGTCTTCTACCAAACAAAACCCCAACTTTCTTCCCCTACCAATTTTGACCTTTTCTGTTTGGGAGACATTGATTTTTTTTTTACCGCCTGTGTTTCTAATGGAGCTTGAAATTAACACGGCTTTTTGTTTACCTCCTAATTTGTGCACCAGCATCATCAGTGTTGTCAGCACAGCTCTGGGAATAGGGTTTGTTTACTGCTTCTGCATAACCAGCAGAAGGAGCATAGGAGCAGAAAATAGGTTTGGTTTAGAGTTTTTATTTTATTTTTTTTACCCATGGCCTTTTATATGTTATATATTAATGACTCAAGTGATAAGGCAGCCCATTTTGTCAATATTTTTTAAATGGAATACCAAAAGACTTGAGCTAGCCCCCAGATATGTTGAATTCCTCTGGCACGTATATCATCAAAAGTTGGTATTATTGTTGTGTCAACCCAAAGCATCTGCCAGCCTTTTGCACAGTGGGAGTTTCCATGAGACCCAGCGCTGTCTGTCTAATGTGGAATACCAGCTAGAGAAGTACCGCAGCAGCTCCTTCTCCGAACAGCTTCTTTGGCACAGTGTCCCACTCTCTGCATTAAGACAGCTCCCAACATCAGAACCCCTATAGTGGTACAGGAACATCAACTCTTCTTCTCAGAGACACATCAAACATTTGGGATCAGTATTCAGGCTTCTATTCCTGTGTATCTACAGCCTTACCAACTCTGTAAGAATAAGCTTATTTCTCTTAGCCACCACAAAAGTGCATGGGGGCGGGGGGTAAAGACAAATGAATTTTATTAAGTTACTATCCCATTATCATGTCCTTCAGCAATTGTATGGCTGCTATATGATTTGTTCAATCAATATTATAATAGGTCATCTGTGATTTGCTACCAAACCATTAATATTGCCAATTAAAAATAATTCCATCCATTTTCTAGATACAACTATAAATTCTATGCATTGATCTTGTTTCAGTGCAAAGGGATGGACTACATGATCTGTGAAACACCTTAAATCTGTTTTTCATTAATTTTCAACCTAGACTTTTTTTTTCCAGGAAATTTTGTGATCCAAGATGAGAATAACTCTGTTCACAGACATCACCATTCCATGCCACCATTCACTGTTGTATGAAACTTGTCACAATTTGCATATATAAGTACAACTCTCGCTCATAAAAAAATTCTAGATAGTTTCTTTATTTTGTTTTTCAAACCAGACCCACCTCTTCAAATATTATACCCAAGAAAACATAGAGGTCTGATTATCTTCCTTAACATAATCTCAATAATATTGAATTTCTTGTTGTTCCTGTCAGAAATGTAACCCACTTCCCCAAATTCAGCACAACCTCCTATTATATGCTTCATGATTTCCTCCTGATTATAACACAATGTTTGATGATGCAGAAGATGCAATGCTGCATTGATTTGATGCATTTGATGATGTGTGACATAGAAATTTAGGAATTTAGAATTTAGCAATTCCTTGATAAAGATCCTGCTTCATTCCTTGTGAAGGATCAAGAGTTGTGTTTTAAACACAGTGAAGTGGTATGCTGACAATCATACCTTACTCTGTCAGCTGTGCTTCTATGTCAAAATAATACCTTTTAGTTAACTCCAACACATAGTGTATTTCAGTTATTTCTTTTTCTGTATTCTCCCCACTGTCCAGATGACAATCTTGTTTTCTACTAGTATATTCATGCCTAAAGCCTTCCTCCCCACCACAGAGAAGGTCGTTAAGTTTCAGTGGTTTTTGTCCCCTCACGAAGCTACCAAAATTCATTTGTCTCTCAGCACTGTCCTGTTAGCATCCTAGAGACTAAACAAGTCTAATTCCTCTTGAGACAAGAACTCAGAAAGGTCTTTTCTGACCCAACTAAAACTGTGCATATGCACTCTTTGTCCCACAGGTTGTTTATGGACTCAGTATAAATTATTATCAAGTGGTAGAAGGATGAAAGTTAATCTGCTTTTTAATGCAGCTCTTCTGAAAAAAAAATAGTAAAACTAAACCCAGGGATTTAAATTTATTCTTCAGCTCAAAAGAATGTTAAGGTATAGGCAAAAAAAAAACCACAAAAACACAAAAACACACACAAAAAAACAAAAACCAAAGAAATGCAATTTCCAGCCTCCTAAATTCACCCTTGAAAAGCGCATGTATGAGGAAGCAACATACCCAAGAAGGAGGCAAGGCTGACTAGCCTTGGAAAGCGAGTTCCTTGGCTGTTCTGAAGGCAGTGAGATGCCTTTGTGGCAGCTTTGCAGTGGGGAGACTTGTCTATTAATGGCCATGTTGGAAAAGCATATTCATTTCCTAAGTCATCCCAAACCAATCCGATTTTAATCATCTGGTTACTTCTGGCCTCAGCTGCGTGGAAGCAAATGATGGCATAGACTGCTAAGAGTCTCCTGAGCAATCCAGCCCCTCAGCAGATTTTCTTAAAATTAGTTTAAATAACAGATACTTGGACTGCACCACATACACAGTAGGTCAATTTAGCACCTAACAGAGTCTCAGAGGAGAAATTTGCCTGCAGAGATTAGGAAAGGATTCTCTCCTCTTCCTCTGTAATCATATAGTGGGAGCCATTAATAATAAACATTTGTCATCTCTTTGCAAAGGAAATAAAAGGGCATCTCCTATTCTAAGCATTCGGTGGTTAACACAGATGCCGGGAGTGATGGGATGTGGGGCTTTTCACTGTAATTGCCTCAGCGTTGTACGTTTGGTTAACCAGCTCGTTCGGGCCACTGCCATAGGCAGAATGTTGGTCTGGATGGACCACGGCCTGACTGGGAAAACCAATCTCACATGTAATTTTCCCCTAAAGTTCAAAAGCAGATCTCTTAGCAGATCTGGGCTTATGCTCATGTGATTCAGAGGAGACTACAAGCATGCTGGAAGGGCTTTTAGAAGCATTTAGTAAAGGTTTACTAAACTAAATTGGTTTGCAACAATAAGTGAGTATTCGCTAGGGCACAAAATCAAGGGATCTTAAGGCCACAATCTTACAACAATGAAAATGGTTAAAGTTTGTATTCTTATCCTTTCTTATTACAATAACTGTCTTATAAATAGATTCATGCATTTCTCTATTTTCATTTCAATTTTTGTCAGAGACTGATGTACCAGAATGTTAATGTTATATAATTATATATTCTGTAAATTAAAGCAGCATGGAGTACTGGTTGGGAATAGCACATTTCACACTTCATTACTTCTGCTGCAGCTCAACCAATGTTAAGCTCTGAATTTTCTGTTTCAAGTAGTCAGGGGGTTTTTTGTTGTTACTTTTTTTAAAGCATTTCTGTTTCACAGTTCTTTGCTGCTTATCCACAAGTGAGGCTGGAAATCTGGTGGTTTTCTCTAGTAACCCACAGAGATAACAGTGGAAGTAAATAGTAGCTTTGGGAAATGTATGCAGGTATTGTGTTGGGCCTTGGAGAATGGACAGAATTATCACTGGTAGCCCAAAGTTCAGGCTACTCTAACACATTACTAACACATGTTACAGCCAACGGATGCAACAACAGGGCTATTCAGTTTTAAACCACACCACGTGTCCCATATTCATCAGATTAGGATAAATACCACATTATGAGATTGATACCATGTTGTGAAGTTGTTAGCTGGATTTTTAAATACAGAAGATTATTTAAGCTGATCTGCAGAAACAAATGCAAAGAAGTTGCTTGGTGAATTAAGAGGCCTGAAATACCACTAAGACTATCGTCTGCTTTGATGCCACTGAAAACCTGATTTTTACTGGCTCTTCAAATACACAATAACCACCAAGGAATGTGAATTTTTACAATTATAAACTACAAAAAAATTAAACCATGATGCCACCAAAATCCAAATCTTACTTTACTTTTCCATGCTGATTCTGATACTATTAGTGAGAACAGGAAAGAATAACTTTGATTTATTCTGATTTACATTGCAGAAGGAAGTCACAGCACATTCTAGATTTTTCATTTGTCTCATAAAATCCAGATTTGCTGAGTGCGTACCAGTAATGTTGTCAGAGTGGCTGAGGTATTCAACTATAAATGTAAAAAAGGAGTTTGAAGAGTTGTAGGTCACCTTTAAAAATAAAACTTTTTGGATCTATCTATAGGGGTTTAAGAAGTTCTGAATGATGGAACTAGTCATCTCCAAGACACCAGCTCTAACCATATCACAAATGGGAGTGTTGGTAGGTAAATAACACTTGTTATTTCGTAGTTTAAAGCTGCACATGTAGATTTTCCAGGCAGCAGCAGGGGTGCCCTATTCTCCCATTGATCATATCATGAAGCCTGTGAGCTTCCTATTAGATAGTAGAAGCAACCTCATGGATGTGAAATCTTCCCTCATCCAGATCACAGGCACCTCAGCTCTGAGCCTTTGTGTTCAGTTTGCCTTCTACTAGCAAGGGGATTGCATGAAACAAAATCTGCTACTTTTAAGTAATGTGCAGTGTGCACTGATGACATCAGCAGGCAGACTGCAAGGTCCTTCTCTATGAAACACTTCTTTTTGACTTTATTTTTAAATTCATTCTGAAGTAAGTCCCACCCTTAACAAACCTGCAGGTTACACTATGCTGGCAACAAACAGATCCCCCAGAGATGCGGTTATATACCAAATGGTTTCACAATGATTTTAATATTTTAAAGGATATGAAGTCTTGTTAATATAATGAACAGCAAGCTACCATTATTGCATTGCCACAGCAGCTTCTATTTAAAGAACTTCTACCTCTTTGTGTGTACAGGCAGTATGAAATATCAGGTCTCACAATACCACGATAGAGATATCCATGTTTTACATATAGACCATCAAAGCACGTAAGGGTTAAGTTTCTGGTCTGGTATCACCCAGGAAGTCCGCAGCGGAAAGAGCTCAAATGTCCTACACTGTAACCCCAAGCACATCCTTCCATAAAGGTATTTTATTTAAAAATGTACATTTTTCTTTCCAACTTGGCAGTTTGGGTTCTTTTTAAGACCTTTAATTATAGCTCAAATTATGTTCAATTTATTTTTCCAGAGTTGCTTTTTCCTGTCTAGGGCTCCACTGTTTTCTCCTCTCTCCAGAAAGACCAAATGCTTTCATATCTCTTTTGTTGTTAGTAAGCAGGAAAGGAGGAGAATTTCTTGAGAATGTCTCTCTCTCCATTTAGGAAGCAAAACAGATGTTGTGATCTCCTCAGGGAGAAGGATCCTATCACATGGCAGGTGTGAGAAAAGGCTGCTTTGCATGTCGAGAGGAAAAGAGCAGCATTAAAGCATCTTGCTTGAAAACCAGCAGCAATGGCAAAAACACTTGCTTGGTGAGGAAGAAAGGCAAGTTCCTCTACCTAAGGAAATGAGGTATGGTACGCATTGGCAGGAGGAATAACCAGTAGTGCCAGCTTTTCTAATATTACTCTAGTGTTTCCCTTAAAGCAATGGCTCCACAAACCAGGGAATGGCATAAAAATTTCTCTTTTTTTTTTTTAAGGTTTAATGCTTCAGCCTGAACTAAAGACTAGCCTAAAGACTCAGAGCAAAAAGTGGGTTCTTCTTAAACCTCATCAGTACTGATGGGACTCAACCCTAAATTTTTCAATACTTTAGGTTGCCATTATTAGATAACGAGCAAAGAAACCAGAACCCAGAAAAAATATTTACTAAGTCCTTTGTTGCCCCCTAAAAAGAAAAAATAGTAAAAAAAGAAAAAGCCTAATATACAAAACAATTATTTAAATACAACTTCACCTCTTATAACATTTCCTTTGTGTGTAGGTGAATATGTACTTAAGAAATAATGCTGTTTGTACTAGCAGCAGTAAATCTCAGATGACCCAGAGCCACTACAGAAGCATTTGTAGAAAAGGCGTCCCATTGCATATGGCAATAATTACATAGAAACCGGCAAAGTTAGTGCAAACCAGTGATTTGATATTGGCTTCAGTTATGATGAAACAGTCACGCTCAGTTTGTATCACACAGGGAAAGAAAGGTCAGAACAGTTTCCTTCATCTCCAAGAAGACTGTTCTAACAAAGAACAGAAAAGAAAAAGCATTTTCTTTGGAGTTTTGTAGAGTTTTATTTTTTGTCCTCTTGCAGATCAAAGAGTATCTTTTCCTGCAAGAACTAATGTATATATAAATGTCAGCTCAGTTTTTAGGACAGCCATGCACTACATGCAGCCAGTTTTATCTGCAGAGCTCAATTTAAAATGGAAGACATCATATGAGCTGGTCCTAGTGCTGCTTTTGAGATCAAATTTAAGAAGAGATAGGTGTTCACAGGCATTATTTATACTCAGACATAGGGCCAGATGTGTCCCTAGAACCTGAAAACCTCTCCTGTGACCTGGACTTGGCATCTCTTTTTCTTTTTTGTGGGAATTATGCTGAAGCAAACCAAAACCCATTCACTGGGTATAAGAGGTATTCAGGAACTATTTTACATGCTTAGTTCATTTGATTAATTTTGATGTACCCCTTCCAGACATGACCATGGTGAGCAAAACTGCATGTTTGCACAGGGGGCTAGGAGTGCTGGAAGACAGAAGAGAGGCAACACTGCTGGTATACCTGTTGCTTATTTATGAACGCTGGTAAGTGGTGCTCAAAACTGCTGAGAAACATTTCCATATTGTATCATGAACATCATGGCTGGCATCACCACTGGCTACAGCAGCAAACCATGAGAGTGCAGCATCTGGGATGCAGAAGGGCAAAAACGAGCCAAAACAGTAGCAGTAGGTCTTTTCCCAACATCCCAAACCTTGTTTCCAGGAACTGGATGCCTTGGTGCTGACCCCACAGGACGATAATCCATAACATCATATCCTCATGCAAGGCAGAACACAGACTATTGTTTGCGTTCACTTCAGCAGAGCTTCACAGGAACACTTCATGTCCTGCCAGGGTCACTTGGGCACAAACTTTTTACAGCAGGTAACAGCGTCAGTGCGTGGCAAACAACCCCGTCCTTCTCTGAGGATAAAAGAAGGAAGAAAAAATCTCATTGTTCTTGAGCTGTTTTGGCCTCAGAGGAGTGAGGCCAGGCAGAGCTTGGAAATGGAAACATTGCCTGCAATAACTACCAGCCATCTTCTAAGAATGTAGTTCATTTTTAATAGGAATGCTATTTTCCAGATGTAGAAAACTAAAAAGCCATCAGTGATCATTTTTCTTTTTCTGGCATCATGTTCTACCTATAAATAGCAGTTGCGGCCCAAGTGCAACCTCTCTGACCCAGAGGCAAAGGGGTGAGGATAAATTCTATGTATGACGGCAGTATCTGCTCTGTTGTGGCCAGAAGGGCAGTGGTTGTGTCTCCTTGTGTCAGTGGTGGGCCATGAAACCTCAGCACAGCAAAAGGATCCCAAGTCCACCACTCTCTTTACCCTTTACTTTTTTACTCCCTTTGCAGTGGAATGAAACCTGTTCTGCTGCATGCATGAACCTCCAAACATATTAAGGAGTTAGGCCAGGTTTGCCTCCATTACCCAAACACACTCTGTATCTCATGCTCTTGAGAAATAAACAGATTAATAAGTTTGGTCCATCAAACAATAAATAATTTGTGTGCACAAACAGATTTGATTCACAACAGCCCAACGATGCATGCTACCAATGCAGCAAGCTGCCTGCTATAAATGCAATGCATTCTCCAGCTATAGGAAAGCAAAGGGATACAGCTGCTGAAGGGTGATGTGAAATTAAAGAGGGAATGAAACATGTGATCTTATTTAATCACACCTGGTGCTTCAATTTTTCAGTAACAGCACCCTGCTAGACTGTGTCAAATCGGTTCTACAAAGAAAAAATTATGGATGGAAAATGAATTAACTCTTTCTTCCCCATTGTTAATATGCTGCACCAGTCAGAAATATCTAACATTGGCTGTTAAGAATCTCTTTTCTCAGATGAAAGGTGCTGAGCACTGGTCTAAAAGAAGCTCAGTGGAGGATAACTATTCTGTGTCAATGGGTGAACATGAGCCTTCCACACCGACACAAGCACAGGTCTTGAGTGTGTGTATAATCCACTTTTTACACACAAGGAATCTTTTTGTCAGAACCAACTTGAAGGATGAAAGTGCCACACTGGGACCAATCATTCCTATTTGTTTCTTTAGGTGGGTGGCACATATGTGCAGGGAGACAGACAGAGGAAGCAGGACAGCTGGGGACAGCAGAATGCAAAAGGGGAAAAAGCAGCTCTTCCCTTGCCTTGGTCATTCTGCTCGGCTCAGATTTCCAGTAAGAAGAAAATTTATCTTGACAATCACCTGGATTCTGTTTTCTTTTTGCTTCTCTTTTTTATTGAGGATTTTGTTGGTTTTTTTTAAGTCATATTTTGCAGTTAGGTGTTTGGGTTTATATTAAATGTCAAACATAATTTGATTCTGCAAGCACTGCATTGTGATTACTCATGTCTCATTGGCTAGTCAGACACTGTTTCTGAAACAGTGTGCCCTATGTACTAATAAATCACTTTTGGTAATAGACAGGAAGGTGCTTTATCTAATGTAAAAAATGGTAATTGTGGTCAAATGTTCCATTCTTCAGGGAAAAGACAAAAAAATCCTTCTACATGATTTCACTCAGCAGCAGAAAATAAAAACTTGAGGTATAATTAGCTTAACATAGCCATCTTTATATTAAATTCATAAAGAAGAAAATCAAACATGAAAAATAACTAGCAGTCTCCCATTCTGGTCTCCTTGTTGAATTAACGTCACCAGCACAGCACTGTATAAAATAAGATGCATGAGGCTACTGTATGGATGAAATGTGTGTGTTTAGAGAGTAGTTCATTTTCAGAGGGAAGATATTTCATATTTCTTTATGTAAGCGTTACATATTTAGGAAATTTGTACATAATTGTCTCAAGAGATGTCTAGTTTTTACAGTATGGTTTCAGCCAATTTACTGAAAAACTAAGGCATTAAAGTGCAAATACCTCAGAACAGTTTTAAGAACATCTTAGTCTCTTCATCATTAGTTGTGTAACTCATACTCAAAGAGATTATCGCACCAAGGAGAAAATACTGATTTTGCTTTTTAATAAATACAAAGACACTGTAAAAGACCTCCATAACTTAAAGATGCTACTATTGCAACAGGAGGGATTAATTTAAACCAGGGATATTTAAAATGCTGAATATAATCATAATTGAAATTATCAAACAGGAACCCTTGCTTTAAATCAATTTTATTCTTGTTTTGCTCTTTTAATTTTTTTTTCCTTTGGTAAATAGAAACATAAAGCTGAAGTGGACATTACAAAGATCATCTAGTCCATCCCTCTGCTCAGAGGCAGAGACAAATATCTTGACAGGTAACTGCTACCTATTCCTCAAACCTACAACTCCCCTCTACCCTGATTCTCTGAAATACTCCACTCTGGGACATGTTTATGTCAAGTTTCTAATATCCAAACTAAATCTCCTTTGGTGCAAACTATTTAGTTGGCACTTGACAATTGCTTGGGAAGTAACTGGGTAATTACTTGCCATCCTACCTTTGGGTGGGGAGAGAGGGCATGGATAAATATAGCTACTATTTCATATTACAAACCCTTTAATACACCTGAAAGACTGTGTCTCTTCTCATGCTTCTCCTTGTCCTTGTGTCCTGAACCCAGCTCTTTCAACCTATCCCTACTGGTCTTTTCTAAATCTCTGCTCACTCCTATAGCGCTCTTCCTGGCTTTCTCCAGTTTGTCTGTTTTGTTTCATAGCGTGAAGACCAACTCTGGATACTACTCTAGCAGAGCTACAGAGAGCCAAAAGGAAAGAGTTAATAATCAGCTATGGCTTAAATTTTATATTGAAGCCTGATCCTCCAGGCCTTCTCTCCCCCAACAGCATCAGGCTGCTGACTCACATTCAGCTTGTGATACCCCAACACCACATGCTCTCTCTCACTACTGTTGCTTACTCAGATATCCCTCATCTGTATTCATACATTTGTTTTCCCTTCCTCACTGCAGGCCTTCTTACTTATATTTGCTGAATTCCCATCTTCCTCATTTCAAACATTTCTCCATTTTATCAAGATCACTTCGCACTCTAAAACTGCCCTCCAAAGTATTCAAAACCCTTTGGAGTTTTCAGTCACTTGCACGCTGTACTCTCCAGTCCATCATCCATGAAATTAATGAAAATAATGAATAGCACCCAACCTAGGGGAGAATCTAGCAGAATTGCACTTCAGGTTCCCTTCCTATTTGACAAGCAAACAATAACTATTCTTTCAATACAGTACTTCAACCAGCTCTTCACCTATCTCACAGTAATTTCATCTAGATATTTTTCTTGTTTGCTTGTGAGATGGCTATCTGGCCTTCTGCAACACAGTCAAAAGCCTTACTAAAGTAAAGATATATCTACCTACTACCTCTTCTTTGTCTACTATATCTGTTATCCCATTCAAAGAGGAAATTAGAGAGGTCTGACAATTTTTTCTTAATAAATCCATATTGGCTGTTTTTCTATCAGCTTATTATCCTCGAGGAGTTTACAAATTGATTAATAATTTTTGCAGCATTTTTCTGTGTATCAAAATTAGGCTGACAGGTTTCATCATTTTCCTCATTTTAAGAGTTTAAGTTTGCCCTTCCTCATCCTTCACAAGTTCTTAAAGATAAAAGCTAACAGTTCAGGGGTTGTCTCATCTGACTTCTTGGTACTCTAGGGTTAATTTCACTAGATCCTGATGGCTTGACTACATCTAATTTACCTTCATACATTTAACCTGCTCTTTTCCCTATTTCAGCTTGCATTCTTCTCCCTCTATTAAAATTAACTTTGCCAAGCACCTGGTCACAATTAAGCTATTTGTGAAAACTGAAGCCAAGAAAGGCTGAAGTGTTCAGCCCTGTCTTTGTGATCTGCTTTCCCCTCCTTGTCCACAAAGTAACAGAACCTTATTTTCCTTCATCTTTCTCTTATTCCTAAGGTCTTCAAAACCCCAGCTTTTAATACTCCTTGTAGCGACAACTCATTATATTAGACAACTTATTATATTATTATATTAATCATTATATTATATTGTGCTACTTTTTAGATTTTTCCCTTACAAATACACTCTCCTGTTTCCATTATTTGTAGTATTCCTGATTTTCAAGTCATTGAAGAGGTCCTAAAGCAGCCATATGATACTTTGTATCTGTCTCCTCTATCAGGACAGTCTGTTGCCATGTCCATAATATTTTGTCTTTCAAAAACCCATCAGTTCCCTTGAACTTTCTTTTCCCTGCCTACCCACACCTTACCTACCAATTCAAAAGTTCAAAGAAACCAGCTCTTTTAAAGTCCTTTGACATTATTCAGCTGCTTTTACTCATTCCTTTCCTTCAGATCAGAAACTCTTCTGTTTTGTGGTCATTTTCATTCATGTTGCCTTCTGCCTTCAAATTCTCAACCACTTCCTTCTGAGTCAGAAACAAGTATAAAGAAAATTTCTGCAGTAATTTCCTTTGCGCTCAGAAACAGAAGTAGCTCTCCTGAGATTTTAATTCTTATCAGACCGTCTAGACAAAATTCACTTGACCAAGGGTAGGCATATATTCAGCTTGTCATTCCAGAGAGAATACCAGGACCTCCCAGAGTGAGGTACAACTTATTCCATAGTACATGCCTAAGCAAATCACATAAAACACTTCTAATGGTTCCTATTTTTCCTACAATGAACATAAAGGGAAGCGCTGTCAAGTAGGTCACATGACAGAGCTCACAAGTAGCTCTATCAAATCCCAGAACCATGTAGGATGGAAGAGACCTCTAGAGGTCTCTAGTCCAACCTCCTGCTCAAAGCACAGTTAGTGTTAGAGCCGGTTGCTCAGGACCATGTCCATTTGAGTTTGGAATATCTCCAAGGATGGAGACCCACAACCTCTCTGGGCCCCTGTTCTGCTGTTTCACCACACTCAGGATACACTTATTTTTCCTTATATCTAGTTAGAATTTTCTTTATTGCAACTTGTGCCGATTGCCTCGCATTCTGTCCCTGTGTATGTCTGAGAAGAATCTGGTTCCATCTTCTCTCCACCCTCCCATTAAGTAGTGGCAGACAGCAATAAGATCCTCTTGAGCTTTCTCTTCTCCAGGTTGAACAAACCCAGCTCTCCTCCTATTGTGTGCTCCACTCCCCTGACCATCCTCGTGGCCTGTCCATCAACTCGCTCCAGTCTGTCAATATCTTTCTTCTACTGGGGAGCCCAAAACTAGCCACAGTGCTCAGATGTGGTCTCACTAGTGCCAAACAGGAGGGAAGAATTAGTTGCCTTGATTTGCTGGCTACACTCTTGCTTGCACAGCCCAATATGTTTTTGTCCTTCTCTGAGGCAAGGGCACACTGCTGGTTTGTGCTCAAACAGTTGTTCACCAAAACCCTCAGGTCTTTTTCAGCAAAGCTGATTCCTAGCCAGTCAGGCCCCAGCTTGTGCTGTTGCAGGGGGTTATTCCCTCCCAGATGCAGGATGCTGTATTTGCATTTGTTGAACTTCATGAGGTTCCTGTCAGCCTATTTCTCCAATCCGTCCAGGTTCCTTTGAATGACAGCACTGCCCTGCAGCATATCCAGTGCTCCCTCCCAATTTGGTATCATTCCAGAAACTTGCTGAGGGTGCATTCTGTCTCATCATCCTGCTCACTAACAAAGGTATTAGACAGTGTTGGCCCCAGTACTGATCCCTTAGGGATGCCACTAGTAACAGCCACCAATTGGATTTTATGCCATTGATCACAACCCTTTGAGCGTGACAGCCCAGATGATTCTCCACCCATGTTACTGTCTACTTATCCAGTCCATATCTCAGCAAGTTGACTATAAGGATACTGTGGGAGACTATGTCAAAGGCCTTGCTAAAGTCAAGGTATAAAACATCCACTGCTCTCCCCTTGTCCACACAGCCAGTCATCTCATCATAGAAGGAAATCGGGTTGCTTTGTCCTAAGCAAATTCTTGCTGGCTGTTCCTACCTTCATGTGCCTGGACCTCTAAACCAGAAGAGATGAATTGCATCCTCTGTGTCCTCCATACAACTGCTTTCTGCTAGTAGTTCTTGGTAGTTACAGTGCTCTTTACCCCTTTGTCCTTTCCTATCAATACTTCCGTTAACTTTTTTAAAAATACAGAAACTACTTATCCAAAGCTGGTTGTGGGCAGTAGGCCCCAGATGTAATACCGAACTTGTCAGTATGTTGATCTAAAATTAAATATAGCATGTGTCAATAAATATGGCATTTCTTTTTCAGTTAACACAACCTACACATATTTATTTATATGATTAGAACTTTTATACGCAACTCTTGATTCTCATTCCTTACATTCTTACCATACCAAGGCATGAGTAATGATAGACTACACTAGATGTTTTTTTATTTGGGATTCATGTTACTCTACTGGTAAAATAGATCTTAGTGTGTAAAAGTAAAATTCACTTAAAATGTTAAAGAACAGTATTTTCCAAATATGCTACATAAGCAAGACAAAAATAAGATTATCATTATACTTTTTGTAAGTTAGTTGTCTTATTAAACAAGGAAGTATTACCTTCACTTGGTAAACTGAACATCTTACTTCTGGTTACCACATTTCTCAGTATCTCAGAGCTGGTAGATCATATCCTTTACTGCCCAGATTTTGTTCACAGATTAAAAGACGAAAAGAAGCTTTCAAATTTTTCTTCTCCCAAGTGGTTTCTTACCTTTGAATGAACTAGTCACTGAATTGAAATAGCTAAATGAACATGAAAAAGATATTATCTCTGCACCTGCAGAAGTCAAAAAAGAGTTTAGCACTTCAACAACAGGTGTTTAACCAGTGACTTTCACCAATTCAGTTGTCTGACTTCCTTTGCATTTCAGCAGCAAATATTCATTGCCACACATCAAAAAATATGAATTTAAATAATTAGGAGAACCTGTAAGATCTAACCTTACTCTGCTGTCTGAACTTCAAATAAATTTAATGTACTCTTCCTTAAAAAGTAAATATGTAGCACAGTTTCAATTTAAAATCACACTAAATATTTTATACCTACTTTGCACTGCAGAGTTTGCAACTGTTAGAAATATTGCAGTATTTTAAAGCAGTTTTTCTTTGATTTTTTTTTTTTTAAGAGGAAGGATAAAAAAAGCTGACAGAGGCCTCTCTGTGAAAAAAAACAAACAGAAACACTCACCCCTTTACCCCCCATAGCATTCAAGTGTGTGCTAGGGAGAAGAAATAGGCATGGGATAGATGTGAATAAAATCAGCTTTCGATATTCAGGACTATGATGCAATGACTTTTAAACAAACATGTTACTGGCTTCAAAAAGCTTTTATTTCATGCTTTTGCAATTTTAACACAGTTTTTAAAAATCCAAGCTATTCAAGCTGTAACACATACTAAATCTTGCTTCACTGCTGACAGTGTGGTCCAACCTGGATTCTTTGCATTGAGTTTGACATTTTTCCTACTTAGACACAGCTCTGAACCAAAAAGCTGAAGATGCCAAACACTGCTTTTAAAGCTCACCATACTGGTTTTCAACTGTAACAGTTTGTCTATGTCTTCTCTCAATTTTAAATGAAAATACCTCCTCCTCACTGGATACCTCCTTATCACTGGATAAGTTGGGCAATAAAGAAAGTAGTTCTAAAAAGGAACTAGAGATGCTAAAAGCCATACAACTGGGCATGGATGAATTTTATTTTCTGTTTGGCAAAGCATCTGTCAAGCATCTAGATCTGATGTGCTGATAAAACAATAAAGCTTAAGGTAATAAACATCTGAGATCCATTTGCTCTTTAGGATATAGAGAAGAAAAGGAATTGCTCCCTGTGGCATTCTGTACGCTTGAGACCATTTCCAACCTTGTTTCCCATGGTCCAACTGGACACAGTGTGGCTTCCTCTCCCTCCTCTCTACAGTTTGAGACCTGGTGGCAGGGATGGCATGCAATTATATGGGAAAGGCTTCAGAAAATACAGGAAACAAAAAGCACAGAAAGCAAGAGCAAAGCCCATACTATAGGGTTGACCTAGCCCAGTATCCTGCCTCTGGCAGTGGCTCAGTAGCCATGGGCTCCCTGATCTGCACCTCAGACCTGGTTCACACCCATTATGTCCTTCACTACCTTCTTAGAGCTACCTCATCCCTCCTCACTGTCCCTGTCCCTGATACGACTTCCCAGCTACATCCAGAAAATCCCCACGGTGAATCCCCCATCAGGATAGCCTTCATACCCCAGACAACACAAGTCACTGGTCTAAGCAACTGAAGGCAAACTGGAACAGACAGTAGCTGCTACTGTACTGTCCAGTTCCCTCATTTGTCCAATTCCCTCATTTGTCCAATTCCCTAAAGAGCAGACGTAGCCAACATTGAACTGAAACATTACCAGCAACCAAAGAGCTGTCCACTGTATATAGAGAGGCTCCAAATACAGATCACACCAACTGGAGCAGAACAAGAAAATATACAGTTGACAGGGCTGAGGTGTTCATGACAGAAACCATCTCCCAGCAATGTTTTAAGAAAAGCAAAACAGGTAAATACATGTTCAAGGAGTTCGGCAGTCATTCAGGGAACATGCTACTTTTTCACATGAAGGTAGAACTAAAGTCAAGGTTTCTTACAAGACATATATAACTCACTGATGTTAGGCTGGCTATAGACCTTGAATTCAGGTAACATCCATTCATTTCTCACCTTTGACTGGCAGGAGAAAAAGGGGAGGAAAGTCCCTAGCCTGAATGAACACAGGAGACCCAGAAAACAAACACAAAGTTCAGCTGCTTTCTTAAAGTGAGCAGCACTGAGTTTTAGCCAAAGGAAGACAGGAAACAAGAAAGCAAAAGCTCCTTGGTACCATTTATTGGTCATGTTATCTGTATTATCCAACTCTCCTGAAAAGCACAAGTCCAAGAAGACAGAACACACTGGAAAAGACTCTGCTCTGCTGGGACCGGCCAGATTTGTCCAAAGTTTGAGAAGTCTTTAACTTTGTTTCAACTTCCCCCTAAATATTTAATGCTAGCATTGAATTACCAGTGTTGAATCCAGGCAGTAACAGTTATTTTGAGAATGACTTGCTCTAACTCACAACCATGCTGACTCCCATGAAGCAAGATGGGCAAACATCCCATCCTCTGATATGCAGGACTCCACCTGCAGGTTGCATGGGAGAGTAGGGCATAAATATTATGAGATGGGACCAGGGAGCTAGGTGAATGCCCTTCCTAGAAATCACGGCCTTTGCCATGCAGCACCAGATGCAGCTAGTCTGCAGATCACAGCTGTGTACACTGGTATGTGGAACTCAGATGGGCAAGTGAATACACATAAATCAGCTTCTGACCTTCAAATTATCATGCAACAAATATATAAACAAACACCAGCACAGTGTGTCCCAGAACCAATAGAGGTTCTGGTGAAGCCCCTACCTATCTGTGAGCCTGAAGCTTCACAAAAAAAGGGCACGGAAGTGAGCGGCAAATTGTAGGAGTCTCACAATGCAGGAGATGGGACAAAGCTGGATCAGATCTTCACTGTCTCATTCTGCTAAAGCAGCAGAGGTGACAGATTAAGCACATCACCCATGTCACCCATGAAAGTCATGCATATCATCAATTTCTTAAAAACACTGACGGAAATTGCAAAGGAACAGAAACAAGCAGTTAAAGTTGGGGGTCTGATTACTGAAACCCAGAAATTCCTTTTTGGAAAGCTGGCCTTTGCTGCAAATGAGTTTCAGCAGCCAATTTGAAGCCATCATACCAGCATGCTGTTATATATAAGTTAATAAGCACCAACTATTGATGGTTTCTGCAGTGGCTGTTTAATTTTTAATCATATCCTTAATTTAGTGTTTACATTTTTATCCAATTAGAGTTTATGCATGTGCGTATGAGTGTGTGACAGAGAGAGAATGGAAAACTGTGTTTACCCGGAAGTACAATGACTGGATGATATACGTTCTTTGGGAACAGATTTTTTCCCTTATCAATTCTAGGGGAACTGCTACCTCTTTCAAACATCAAGAGAGTTAAAAAAAAATTGTCCACTGAGTTAGGAGGTACATACCTCCTTCTGCTTGAAATTTTCTCACACAGGCCTCTTATTTTTTAGGAGAATGCCACCTCAACCTGCCATGTTATGTTGCACCATTCTGCTGTTAGAAATGAGCACTGCTGATCTCTCTATACAATGCTCAACCAAGAGTCTGGCATTGAATACCATTAAAATATCCAGTGCTAAAAAACAGGCAGTTTTATTGGCACTTTCCTGAACAGAAATCCCAGCACCCCTTTTCATCTGTAGATCAGACATTTAGGTAACACCCTGGGACACCCTAATCCTCCTCACCTCCATTTCAACCTTTCAATAGATTCTTATGGTCATAAAAACTAGATGCACTGAAGGGATGGCTCATTTATTTTTAGGCACTGATGATTTTTCATGGGAATCAACAATAAAATTCTCAATTACAGAGGGAGAGTAAATAAACCAAAGAAGAGTAGAACTTCAAAGAGAGCTGGGTGATGATGGAAGGCTGGGCAACAGAAAATCTCAGAGTCCAAGAGACGAGTTAATCACAAATAAAATAACATTACATTCCTATTACTACCTGACACGCTGGTTGGTGTAATGCCAGTGATTAAAAAAAAATTGAAAAAGGAGAGACAGAAATCCACTCAGCAGAGGCATAATGAGGTTGATATGGATCCTGACAGAGGTCTCAGGAGGTGATCTGACTCCCAAAGCAATTCTCTGTGCCTGAGCCCTCTACATCCAGACCACTCCTGGTCGCAGGCTCAGTTATACAGCAAATTAGGACAGGCAGTAACAGGACTGCAGTCTCAGGCAGAGACTGCTCTAGCTCCCAGCAGGCAGAGGCTGAATGGGAAAGGCAAGGCTCTTTGTTTCCCCTATAGCATCTACTTTGAGGAGAGACCAGGGCAAGAGCTCCCGGGCACACAATAAAATCGGGTCCAGCACTTGTTCCTCCTCCTCCTTCCATGTTCGTAGCTCGGCACTTGGGTGCTCACATCCCACTGCAGCTGTATTGCCTGCATCCTCGAGAGCTCGCTATGCTGAAACTCCCCAGAGTGGCATCCTCTTTATGTTGCTCTTAGTGAGAGAGAGAAAAAAAAAGAAGATGCAATTCTATCCCTCTGCAAATATACCACCTCAAATTTCACTTCATTTTCTCTACAGTACAAGAAAGGTAAAGATAGGAAATCGATATGTTTAGAGAAAAAATAAACATCTAAAACTTCCTATAAAGGGAAGAAACTAAAGGGCTATGGCTAAAGATGTCATAACAGTGGTAGAAGAGCTTGGATTAATGTGCAGAGGATTAATGTGCACTAACAAATGGAGAGGAGTAGACTGCTTTTAGGCTAAATGCTTCCCCAAGTTACAGCCCCCTTTTTCAGGAGCCGATTGAATTTTGTAGCCAAAGAAGTGGGCAGTCACATGTACCTTCGTGCAAGAACCGTTCCTAAAAACACCCACACCATGGACTTTTTCTAGCGAGCATGCTTAGACCTGCACTCCAGCAACTGGTCTCCTGTGTTTAAAACAAAGCCTTCTGCATCAGCCAGGCAGCTTTAAAAGGCAGCTTCAGTTCTCATTTTATTCTTTGCCCCAGGGGGCAGGAACTTGCAGCAAGGAAGGATGAGAATATGTAATAAAAGGGAGACAGGAAGGTCTCCAGTAGTCTCTGAGTCCTAAAGATAGCAATGAAACTAGCACGAAGGGAAGGAGGAAACCACCCTCCCACATAAGAGGAAACCCCAAAATAAAACCTTTTGGCAGATGGTAAAAGGCTTTAGCATTCAATAAAATGAACGAGCTGCATGAGAACGCAAGAGAGCTTTAAGGGAGACACAGAAGGCCCAAACAAAAGAAATAAGAAGCAGCTTAGTTTTTCATTTGCTTTTCTGTGCTAGTATTTCAAGTCATTTTTAGATAGGTTTTACCAGCTTTTCTATTGAATTGAAACTATGCATTGCATGGTTTTCAAGGGACTTTCACCTTCATGGCCTGTACTAATTATATGAAAGGGAAAAAACTCTTCATTAATTTTTCTGAATTATAAAGCAAAAAGTTCAGTTTCCAACAAGCACTTCGTTTGGGACTCTCAGCCTGGTGCTGGCCTCCCTGTGTAAGACTGAAACCAACTCCACAGAGGCAAAAAAAGCTACAATAATAAAATAATCATAACAGTATAATATTGGTATCAGGATTAACCACATCCAAATGAAAAGATGAACTCAAAGGACTAGGATCTATCTAACTGTAGTTATTAAAGAATGTCTGAGAAAAATGGCCTAGCACAGGTAAGTTATAACCCTATCCCAAGACAGTAAATAAAATGAGTCTTTCTCTGCTTCAGACTAAAGGAGCATCTAAATTACAAGTAAAAAAAACAACCTCAAAGCCCCTTAACCAGAACTTGTAGCTCATTAATTTTCATCTTTTTGGTTGCTGCTTTAGTTCTACTACCAGTGAGCAGTAGTTAGCACAGGTGAAAAACTCTTCATAAAAAGTAACCGAATAGGAAATAAGATGTTATCAATTATAGCAAAAAAATGCAATGCAAGGATATTAGCCTAACTGAATTTTGCTAACAAGTACAGATAAAATCAGAAAAATTAATATATTAAGGCAGTGTAAGATTGGTGGTGATTTAGAAGTGGGTAAAGTCACTTGGTTTATGTTTCATGCTAAGAAACAAAAAATGGGAAAATCTACTGCTCAGATTTCATCTATTCAATTTTAGCTATCCCAAATTAGATGTCTAGTCCTCTAGCTGACAGATAGAGACAAGAACCTCCAGAGAGCTATGCATTGCATAGGTATATGTTTTAGAAAGGCACAAGTTATCTCTGGAGGTGGCTATCATTCTTCACTGATTATCTGAGGAATGTGAGCAATGAATTCAAATAGATGCCTAACTTTTAGGTGTTTAGTGTAAGATTAGATAAAGACACTTCAAACTGATCAAGCTAAAAGACATTACACTTGATTTTTATCTTTGATTATGCCGTTTTAGTAAAGAGCATGAACAAATAAAAAATAAGATAAAAAGCAGATTTTGTGGGTTTCATTTTCACCAGTGATTATGAATTTACGATTTCAAATAACATAGGCAGTGCACACCAACAAAAGAGGATTTGAGACCAAGTAAAACTTAGGCCTTATAGAGTTAAGAACAAAGTTCTGAAGAAAACAAAATACCAAAATTGTATTTTTGATACAATAAAATTGGCAAGGGATCACAATATTTTTCCACTTTAGCAAGACCTATGTTGGGTTAAATAACAGAACACTTATGTTTCTCTATTTGTGGTTTTAATTAATTTACTAAAAACTTTTATGTATTTGATCCAAAGGTCAAAGTCCCTTCATTGATTTGAATGGGCTTCATAGTCTCATGCTGTTGAGGAAAAAAATGGGGTTGATTCTGTCCTCATTTTAACTAGTTGCACATTTTGCTGAAATCAATGGAGCATTACTCCTTCATTTGCCCTCACAGAAACAAGAGCAAAGTTGAGGTCTCAGACCTTCAAAGGGAGATTACTGGTATAAAATAGAAGTATAAAATAAACATGGTAAACATAAATTTACATTCTTCTGAGTACAGTAATTACTCTATCTGCTCATGATGCTGGAATTGCTAGGTATCCATGAAGAAGGATCCATGATCAAGGTTTGACTCAGCTGAAGACTTTCCCAAAGACTATATCCAGGTATATTATAAGCAGTAGAAACTTAAAGATATTGGCTTTAGATGTTCTTAATTCTTAGAGACAGTCTTGATAGAAGGACTCCTCTCTTTTGTTCCCAGCATCTGTTATTTAGGTTCTTCACCTAAATAACCTGGGCTCTGACCATCTGGACCAAGAGAAAACGCTGAAGAAACCAGTAAAACATTCTTATACCAGAAACATCATGTGATCAGCTAAGTCATGTAGAACTACAGTAAAATTCCCACAGTGACAGGTCTGATTACTGGAGGGAGCCAAAGAGATTTCAAGAAAAGCAGTTACAGCATAATAAAGTAAAAAAATTTTTGCTGACAAAGCAACAGTCACAGATCCTAGTGCTTAACACAGCAGCTGATATTTAAGAAAGGAGAAAGAGAATTTATCAACTAACAATTCTAACAAACCAATATCAGTAAACAATAATAATTCACTCTGAAAAGAGCTTATTAGAATTACAGGAAATATAACGCTATTTTCACTATCATAGTTGAAAAAAACTCTATGCCTAAAAGAAATATTTCTAGAAAAAGACAAAAAGCTCACAGATGTCCTATTTTAAGGAGATATATCCCAGCAAAAAGCCATTTGTTACCTTGATGGACTGCAAGGGCTGGCTGTTTTTCTATGACCCTAAAAAAACTACATTCCAGGTTTAAGTAGAGATCTACAAAAGTCAATGATATAAGTGATTAGTGTCATAGTCAACAGCTGTAACAGAATGGACAGCAGCTGCACTGCTGGCACATTGAAGTAATCTTGAGTCTAGAGAAAGACACATTCAGAAAGTGCACAGGTAACAACTGATTTGTCACTAGAGTTTTAGAGGTAGGACTATCGCTCCCTTTCTCTTCCTGTCCCTTTCATCCGAAACACGTTTTGTTTGCTTCAAAAAGTCTTCAAAGTTTGGGTCAAGATGTAAAGTTGCCGTGATACTGTGGGAGTGATGAGCTTAGGGAATTTTCAAAGGTCTATATGCATCCTTAATTGCTTGACACTTTTAAAGGCTGGTCTATTGTCTTAGATCATGCTGACTGCTTCTTCTGGCATCCAAGAGTCTTTAAATACGGCTGGACCATCTTGGTGCCTTATGACAGAAATTCACAAGGAATGGCTGACAAGTGTTTCACGTAGCTACACTCTCTGGAATGAGCCAAAGAAAATCCTTACCAGACAACTGCAGTCTAATCAGCACTTTAAATATACAGGCTAAAGGAAAATCGACAAAACAAAAGAAGAGCAGAAGCTATTAATCTCTTGGCCCAACTTTAACAACAATCCTCAGTTACTCAGAATTTTTTGAGGAACTGAAAGACAGAAAAGAAATAGAGGAAGAAAGAAGGCTTTCCTCTTTATTTCTTGAGAAGGCTGGAATGACACAATGCTTCAAAGAAAGAAAGAAATGTGATTACCATTCCCTCTCCATCTTGTCCTCTGACATATGCAGAAGAGAAAAGGAAAGAAAAACCATAAAGCTTAAAGGACTTGGGAGAATAAGTTTTAACAACAGAAGTTTTTCATTGACTGTTCCCTAAAAAAAGGCATAATTAGTTGGTAAGAACACCCTTTCTTTGCCGTGCAAGACCTTTCTCTTTTAGGTCTTTCTCTCAAAACCCAGCTCCTGACAGTTCTATGCAACAGTGCTCTCTCATCACAACTAACAAGAAGAGAACTTCAGAGTCTGCTGGCTGTTTGACATTATTGACAGGAAGCTTCAGAAATGGTCTCAGTAAAGAATGAAAGAATATGGCAAAATAATTTGTTTCAAGGCCAACGTGTTGGAGTTGCTTCAAATCCATCTTATGCTGTCAAATGCCAGCTGATAGCAGCTGGGTGTCCAAGAAGAACTGACTGGAAAGATCTGAATCCTCTTCCTAGTGGTAGAGGACTTAAAACTCTAAGACTATGTCAACAAATATGCCTTCAGTCTGCTCTCAAACTTGAAGGGGAGCCTTGATATGCCTTTGTGTTCACATATAAAGGTCTCTAATGTGGTTATACCTGTATTTCCTGAGGATGAGCTCTGGCTCTCTTGGGCTATTGAATGAGCACGCCAGGTCAGAGTCCTGACATTTCATTTCAGACTGTCTGGATATAAAAGTGATGTGAGCACTCCCGAGCAGGCTGTTTCCTAATCAAGTTGCCTTCAGGTGAAAGTCAGTTCTACAAGCCAAATGTTTGTAAACCAAGTATTTTGCCAACTGTGTGGACAAACCTAACTGAAAATAAGTTCTAGGATGTGAATGAAACTTTAGTGTGGTTGAGAAGCTCCACAACTGTATGGTACTGCCATGTAGATATAGCCTAAAACAACCCTTTCCACTGACAGAAGAACAAAAACTTACTCAACACCCTTAAAAGTGATACCTTTGGAAAAGGACTGACTCACTGCAGATTTTCACCCCGCATCCTTTCTTTGAACAGATAACTTTTAATAACTCAGGTGACTGGGAGCTACTTTTTACTGCTAAAAACTTAGCAAACTCTGTGGAGGTAACACTATGCACAATAGTATGTATTTAAAGGTTAGGATCACACAACAAAGCTGTAGCTGAATTGCAAACAAAAAATACATGCATCCCAAAAAGAACAATTCCCTGGCCACATTTTCACATACATGTTGCAAATCACAGCTGCTCTATTCCATCTTCTGGAATTAGCACTTAAAAAAAAAAAAAAAAAAGGGTACTTTCTGAGTAGTACCCTTAGGCTGCAGAGAAGAAAATCAGGGATTTTTTGAAAACCGTTCAGCATTTTGGTACAATTCACAACCTCTTAACCTCAAGGACCACAAGATCATTGATAATATACTCCAATACATTATTTTATAGGGAATCAATTTTAATTAAAAAACATTCAAATAGTGACTGGAAAAATTCTATACTATTGATCTTAAGGGGGAACCAGCACAGCTAAATTAATTATCATACTTGAACATGTCATAAAACACTGGGCTAATACTCGTGCGTTATGGTCATGTCAAATAAAGACATTAAAAAAAATCCCCTTTCCTTTGTGGAAGATGTCCTAGATCTATATACTGCCTAGCAATAAAGAAGCAATTTATAACACTACTGAGTGCCTATGTATAACTGAGTAGATGAAAGCACTCTATCATATGAAGCGTAAAAGCCATTAAGAGGAAACTTCTACTTGAATAAAACCACATTAATTTTTAAAAGTGCATTACAGAAAGACTTTTAAAGAATGTGAATGAAAAAAGGAAAAAACTTTTAAATAAAACAGGTTCTTTTTATACAACTTACAACAGCAGTTTTACAAAGGCATAAAATGGAGACAGTTTCCCTCCTCCCCCTGCATCTTTCCCGTAATTATAAATCTTTATTGCACAGGCAATAAATGCTAGTAACAACAGGAAGAAAAATGCTTTTGAACTAGTTGGCAACGTTCACCTCCAGGGATTCAAAGCAGCAAAACTTTATTATATATTTTCAAAAAGGTTTTAAGTGACTTTCATGTTTGTTAAAAGTGCCAATATGATGAAACACTTTGCTAACAGAACATATTCATGCAGGCGTCAGTAACACCAGTTTTATAAAATCAGAAAGATGGTGTTACCAAAGCTGAGGCAAGTAAACAGGGTAATTCATCCAGCCCTCAGACCAACATTTTTCAGTGTGGGCGTTCACATCTAGGCATACTGAGTGGGAACTGATCTCACCTAAGTTTAGACATCTACCATACAGACAAATACATCTGACAGTCATCCCGAGTTCCTATAGTAATCAGCGGAGAGCAACAAGCAAAATTTATTTGATGTGTCTGAGATGTGATATGGTATATTAGAAATACAGAGAATGTGTGGCTCTACTGAACACATCAGATAGCAGGATTGCTTGAAGTCTCTGCAGAAGGCATATGATACATACCCAACCGCAGGCACACCAAGTTAAGCGTTGGCACTTTTGTCTCCAGTGAGGCTGCCAGTGACTATGTTTTAGCTTGTAAAATAGCTGATTTCAACAACCTTGTTTGATAACAGAGTGAGAAAGATACTAAATGGATACTAAAAGAATTAGACAGGGAGGTACCCTTCCTAATACCACTGTTCTGCATACTGGGGAGCACAGGGAGAGCAGACCAGAGAGAGGGGCCAGGGTTCTGCGCTCTCCCTAAACGGCATCTGCTGCTGCCAGTGTCAGCGACAGAATACCCCAGGACAGGGGGATACTGGTATGATCTAGATGTACATTTCTTATTTCCAACTCTATCCACCCAGTTTGACCATAAAGGTGTTAGCTGATCAAGACAGTTTTTGAACCAGAAGCCCAGCAGTGAAAATTTCCATGCACTTTCATAGGGGAGGAAGGAATTAAGGATTCCAATTTCCTCATTTATTTTATAAAACAATTATAAATCCAAATTTTATTCTATGCCTGATTTCTGAAAAATCTCATTAGAAATGACACATATGTTGCATTGTAAATGGCACCATCTTACAATAGATAGACTTAATATATTTAAATTCTATGTGAAAGACTGTACCTGTTAATGGAATCGCTTTTACCAGCTTGTTCTTTTTAATTGGGTAAAAACAAGTGATTTCAACTGGCACTGATCACAAACAGCTGTTATTAAATCACAGCCTCTGACTGTTCAAAACTTTTCTATCTGGTTGAAAGTCTGTCATGCTTGGCCTCAGCACAAACATCAATGTTTAATCAATGTTTAATTTTCTTTTTCTTAAACTTAGAAACAATTTTGCTCTTTTTTTTTAAATTTATGTAAGTGGGGAATATATATATATATAAATTAAACACGCAGTTCAGTTTTGGTTATGCATTAGCTCAGAAGGACCAAACTTTCCAGACCAAATTTTCCAGCGGACCAACTTCTGAGAAACTTGAAAGCAGGAATGAAAAAAGATCAACATTAATAAAATAATTAAAAAAACAGGCAATCATGCAAATCATGTCCTTGCAATCATACAAAATGGGCAAAACTACATTCAACTGAGTTGCAATATTATTTATAAAAACATATAAAAATGCAAGCACATAATAATATTATACAATTAAATTCTTGCTTTATAAGTTCATCAATACAAATTTCAGTTGCATATATGTTTCCTTATTCATACTCCAGACTAATATATGAAAGTTGAAGGACAATCCTGTGGTAAACACATTCAAAGTGTATTAAAATGTATTGTCCAATGTGTTGGAACTTATTCTGTCAGCTGAATCATCAGATTATTTGATATGAGTATGTATTAGCATCACAGCAACAACTTAAAGGTAACTATCAGAACAGTAATTCAATAGTCTATCGGGGACTGAAAAAATTGGTTGCACTGCAAAGTATATTCTTCAGGTTATAAGCCAGACATATGAAATTCAAATAACTGATGGCATAGATGGAACTTGACATTTATCTTCACTGATGCACGCATTTTAAACATTTTATCTGCACACAGATACACACTCGCCATATGATGTTCTCCTTCAGCTAGAACAAACAAAAACTATAGGGAAATCCTCACTGCCTACTCGTAACCTGAAAAAATTGATTTTCAGAAGTTTTAACGCTGTCTAAATTCTGGAAAACCTCTCAGAAACAACCATGGCTTCTGACTCCCTAGAGTCAGGTCCTCTGTAAGTGCTGCAGATGTCCTCAACTGAGCGGAAAAATACAATGAAGACTGCTCTTTCGTATGCTAACAGATAGTAGCAAAGTGGTTTTAGTGTCTTGGAAGAGAAGTGTTAACATAAGACAAGTGCTAAGACTCCTACAGTGGTAAAGGAAAAGAGGGCATACAATGAAAGGAACTAAGAGGGATATAGACGTACAGTGAAAATAAACCAATATGGAGAAGGTTAAAATTTTGTTATCTATACTCAGGCAATTTTGCATCCTGAGCCCTGGAATGCAGTTTTGATGCTATGACAAGGGATAAAGTACTATTTTTGGACAACTTCTGCCAGTGTACCCATGCTATTCTTTGTGTTCAACTCACAAAGTCTCAGAAACTTTGGAGCATAAAAAGAGCATAGGGCAAAGGAAATTAGCTGAGAATTGGGTTTATCTGAGCTTTTCTGAAATATCAAGTGTTTTTTCTGTGCTTTGGATGGATGTCAGACATGCAGCACATGGAAGAAACATTTGCATAATAATTTATGCTGTAAGAAGACGGGCCCTTCCTGACTAGCTGGAAGCTTCAGGGTGATGGAAAAGAGAAAGGTTAGGTCAAGAGAATGAAAACAAAAAACAGGTCCTTGGTAAGAGAGTAAAAGGATTGTCAATATTTCAAACACTGCATGTCTCAGAAAACCACCACAGAGATGAAACCATGATGACTTATTGTTACCAACTTCATCACCTCTCTGTGAAGGCAAACACACTGCCTACACTGAGCTCTCTCAAAGGCAACATTTGCTGTGTTTTCAAGATAAGAAAAAGAGTATTTCTGGCAGAAGGAACACAAGATTCTTCAGGTGCCAAAACCTTGAGTCCAGAATGCTCCCAGGAAAGAAAATACAACATCCTGGAAGTGTAACAGGATCATCCTCTATTGCAAACTTCAGTTATGACTTCTTTACAGGGATGACAAAGAAATGTCCTGATCTCAGGTCAGGTCTCAGGCAATGCATCTCAAGAGACATGAAAAACAGTAAACAGAAGAATAGTTCAGATACGAATGTATCCAGAAGGCCTAGACAACAGAGAGAGAGCAAGCTGGAATTTCCTTAAATTGAAATGACCTTCCAGTTCTCTGTTTCTCAAGGTCACATGTTCTCAAACTTTCTGACGACTCAAGCGCCTTTTTAGGCAGGTATGTAATTCCCAATAATTGCTGTGTACTTGAGGCATCACAACAGGGAAGGTCTTCGTATGTGGGAATTAAGAAGGTACGAGCGAGTCTAGTACTTAGAGGCTTTTGTTATGGAAAAAGGCAATAAATCTCCTCAAGCATGATGATGCAAGCTGGAATGGCAATGTTCAAATTTTTTCCACCCTCAGTATTCACAAGGAAGAAACAGATAAGGTGAACAGGAACTAGGGTAATGCTTCTGACAGCCTGTGAGGGCTCAGCACCAAACTTCGCTTGATCATGCCTCCCTTTACCCTAGTATTAAGATGCTGCTAATAATGCAAAAATCCTTATAACATGTTTCAGTAGAGTTTTTTTGATGGTCCTGGTTTACTGACCACATTCACCCTGAAGACACAGTTTCTGGTTACAAGGTTCCTCTACGACCCAGTGAACAATCCATCACTAGAAAGCATGGGTCTCAGTTCATCTTTCTTCAAAAGATGACATGCATCTTGAATGTTCTCCAGTTAATTTCCTGGAGGAATACAACGCTAGAGTACTATCTTTTGCTTTTGAATGGGACTATTTTAGAAACTGAAGGAAGGGAAAATATTAGTCTTATCACTGTGCACATATGTTTTCCAGTAGCCAAGCACCAGTGCAGGATGAATAGAAAACTTACTGAAGAAATAATGTCAATAGGTATCAACAGCTATGATGCTTTTTAATGAAGCTTAAAGCCTTATTCTAACACACTTTGCTAGCAGGAGAAATCTTCTTGAAGAAAATGTCACTATCTGTGAGCTGGCTGTACATTCAAGTAGCACTTTGCCTTATATGACACTCACAGAGAAGATTAGGACGGCCTGTGTCATCTTAAATGCAGATATGATCCCAAATCCAAATGTGTTTCATAACCCCAGCCCTATTAGCAGGCTCCTGTCTATGGATACTCTGCTCAGAATCACACATAGCACTGCTCTGCCACTTTGAAGACAGCGACTCTCATATGCTAGCCAAAAGCAAGGCTTATATTGAAAAATTCCCAAATAACTTCCTCACTGTATAGTTATGTAAAGCTTTTCTTTTTTTCTTTTTTCTTTTTTCTTTTTTTTTTTTGAAATGATCACAGAATCGCTGAGGTTGGAAGGGACCTCTGGAGATCATCTAGTCCAACCCCCCTGATCAAGCAGGGTCACCTAGAGCACGTTGCACAGGATCGCATCCAGGCGTGTTTTGAATATCTCCAGAGAAGGAGACTCCACAACCTCTCTGGGCAACCTGTGCCAGTGCTCTGTCACCCTCACAGTGAAAAAGTTTTTCCTCATGTTCAGATGGAAGTGTCTGTGTTTCAGTTTGTGCCCGTTGCCTCGCGTCCTGATCTTTTGATCTTTTAGCTCAGAATTAGAATGGAAACAGTACAATACCGATGTTTCCAAAAGTGTGAAGCTCTCCCCATGAGACACTGGAAAATATTTTGTCAAATTAGTTCCTCAGTTTCACTAAGTCTCTAGGAAAAAAAGCACAGATCAGTAGCTGGGCCTGTGCCCTTCTACCCTGGTGGAGGCTGGAACAGCATTTCTGCTGATAATAGCCTCAATCAAGCAGTCCTTACTCCTAAGAAAAGTCTTCCTAAAATTCAAGACAGGTCTTCAATTACACAATCACATACTATTCTAGCTTAAAGATCCCCAGAATAGACTGGATGGTTGTGTCCTGAATGAAGAAGGAGAAAGAAACAGTTTTAAATAACTTTCTAAAATAGGAGTAAAAAAGAATGCTGTTTCTCTGGTGAGTTTTTTAAAATGAGGTTAACTTTCTCTGAACAACAGAACACAAAAACACTTAAAATATCTGATAATTTTAAAAACCTTCCTTGTTCACTCTAGCTTCAATCAGGTTATGAATTAAAGTCAGTGGAAGTCTTTCCGCTGACATCAGTGGGCTCTGAATTAGGACCGCACTGCTTGCAAGTGAGCATGTGCACTAAATGAATTCAGAAAAGGTTTGTTAACTATCTCTTTGACCTAAAGATCTCCTGAGCTGGGCACTGAGAGGCAGCAGAGGGGTTTTTTTTGTTTTTCTTCTCCTTTTTGGAGGACATTTTGGAGGACAACAAAGGACAAGCATGGCTACACTGTGACCTGTATTTTGCAGTAGAATTTCTCAAAGACAGAAACTGCTGGCATGCAAATGTGTTACTGTAAGAGAAAAAGTGTTGTCTGAAATAGAAAAGCACTAAAAGGAAGTTATTCTAATTACAGCCTGGATTAGGAATGCATAAACCATAATAAGTGTGGACACAATTTGAAGAAACTGGGCAAGGGGACAGAACCAGTTTCAGAGAATATCTGACATTCACAAAACTTTCTGGACTGCAATGCAGTTGATAAATTATATCTTAACCTTAGTACTTGCACTTTTAACAGATACACACTCCAATGTGGTATAAATGAGGTAATATGGGACAGGAACACTGCTGCCATCCTACCAATCCTTTCCCCGCTTCTGGAATCATACGATGAACACAGATCTGCTGCACAGGGGAACATTACGTGGACTATTGTGCAGCCGCATACCTTCATCTCTGTTTAAGAAGGTTAAAATGGAACTGAAGTGCTGTGCAATAGCCAGTGTCATTGCAGGGGAAGAGAGTAAGAGCTGCAGCCCATCAGCTTTTGGTAAGCTTGTGCCCATTTTCATAAAGCAAATGATGGCACGCCTTTATATGATCAGACTAAATAACACTACTCTCTCTACATGTCAGAGAGACACCTCATTAAAGGCACATCTATACAAGGCAAAAAATGTCTATCCATCATTAATCTGACCTTCACAATCCAGCAATCCATTCATGCTCTTACCATAACCCAAATCTGTATCCTCAATTGCACGCACGAGGAATAAATCTCAATGAATGCTGTACTGAATTCCTGGAAATGGCCATCACCACTGTCTGACTGTTCATGACTCATACCACAGGTTGATGTGTCCGACCCAGAGGTAAGCCAGAAAAGAACAGTAAAGGAGAAGCCTGGAAACGCTTAGTCCTCAACACCAAATACAATATATAGAGAAACCTAACTGGACTACAGGGAGCAACTAACCCAAATTTACAGCCAGCGAATTTTCACTGTCCCATATCTATATAGTCCCAACTTCTGTAAGCAGGCCTGAGCCAGTGGTGGTTGTGGACCAAATCTTACTAGTCCGACAAACTCTCAAATAACATTCCATATACAAGGGAGGACAGAAATGAGCTAATATGGGACAAAAGGATGTAGGAATAATGGATGAAGAGAAAAGGCAGAGCTCTATACATCTAGTGAAGGGGTGCTGCAAAACGTGCATTGGGATGTGACAGAAGATAAGGTGAGGTCATATTCTCAAATCATGGTGATATGAAGGAGCCCTAAAGCTATACGCTGTCCTCATCAGAATCCACATGAAATGAAGCCTGAAGGAACAATTCAGTTGAGACAGAGGCTCTTTCAGATAAAATGCAGCTTACTCAACTAATCAGGGAGTTTCTCCCCAAACACAGTAAGCAATGCTTAATCAGGAACATAATGCCATGTATGAAGGACATTTTGTTAAAAATATACTGCATGTACTAAAGAACTCTGTTTTTTCATATGATGTGACACATAATGGGCACCGAATGAAAACAACACAGAAGTGTGTGGTTTATGTGATCTTGCTGGACTACCAACTAACAAGGCTGAACATGAAGAAATTACTGCAGATATATATTAGAAGATGTCTAAAAGTTACTTTACAGTGCCATCACAATGACTGTTTTTGTTCTATGTTACCACAGTAGTTAAAAAGCTGTAATAGAGAACCAATAATTCAAGTCATTATAAAATGTCTTAAGCTTCTTTGGAAAACATATACAAGCTTTTCTGCTACTCCTTCTTCCCTGTCTTCTAATCAGGATCTCCGTATTAAGCCCAATTTTGCTCTTTCTTACCAGCATAAGTTAGAAACAACTCTATTCAAGTCAATAAAATTACTCCAACGTGAAAAAGGAATCAGCCATCTGCAAAAAGCAGAGTCTAACAGGTAATTTTCCACTGACAGCTCTTACCATAAAATAGGTTACAGAAATTACTCTTTTATTTAACACTGAAAGTAAACAATTAATGCAAAATATATAATGTCTATAGAGACAGCACCTTCTCTGCTAGTCCCCTTTGTATATAATTATTTTCATCTCAGTAAGCAGGCATTTAAATAAGACTACCATCAAGCTGAAGCTGGAGTCCACTTATCGTGCAAAACAGGCAACTGAACATATCTGTTTATTTATGCATTATTTTACCTTTAGTTCCCAACTTGGATGTGGAATCTGAGAGACATATTCACGCATCATTTCTTGTGGGAGAATGCCAAGTCACCTTTCATGCCCTCAGGCAAACTTCTCCTACCTGATCTCAATAGCTGCCCACATCAAAATTATTTTTCATACCTTGTGTAAGCAACTGGAGGTTTCGGACTTCTTCTCTCACCTTCAGCTGAAGGACTTGCTGCAGAATGTGCTGCCTCAGGCTTTCCTGGGCAATGCCCATTCGTTCAAGCTTTTTGTCAGTGAGCCTCAGCAAAGCACGGCCTAGATGCAAAAGTTAAAAAGAAAAATCACCCAAGGATTTCCATAAATGAATTATTTTCACTCTGACTGGCTGATTTGCCACAGCAAAATTTTTTAGTCTTGAAATACATCAGTCTGAGAAGATGTTTCATCAGCTAGATACTTTCTTACCGTCAAAGATCCGTGTTCTACTTTTACTTTTTCTGTTGAAGTTATATTTTGTTTTGATGCTCTGTGAGCCATTTAGGCATGTAAAATAGGTGTCTTGTGCCATTTTAGATGACAATGGTATTTAAGACATTCCCATAGGCTGGTAGATAAATACGATAAATATCCCTTCTTAAGGGGCAGCTGGTCTCCCACAGGTAGAATATCCCTTATAAGTCTGCTATTGGTCCAGGTGTCTAAAATGGCTCTTCAAACCTATTTTCATCATTTAAATTACTCTCCAGAAACTACCAGTGAAGTGAATGTGATCAATTTAATCAATTTTAGATATTTTGAGAATGACATTTCTCAGGAGGGCTCTGTGAAACAGCCTTCCAAATCCTTCTGAACAGTAGTCTAGCACAGAAGAACAGAAAAAAGGGCCAGATTTCCCTTCTCTGGCCCCAGCCAGGATCAGTTTTATCTAGACCATTCCTGAAAAAGATGTTTGCCCAACTTGTTCTTAAAGAGCCTAAAATCTTTGCAGGCAATCACTTCCAGTTCATCATTTATCTTTTCCATTAGGAGAATGTTGAACTTTGGTCCCAAGGACATTGTAGAAGACATGTTAAAAAAAATCAAACAATCCAAATTCCCCAGATGCTGCTAGTGGAACTCTGACTCCATCTTTTGGGCACCACCATGCTACAAGCAAACAGAAGGAAGGCAATGCACTGGCTGAGCCAACCCTAACAAAGTATTTGGACCAAGCAGACAACCAAAGCATGAAGCAGAGCTTTATCTTAGGAAAAAAACCCAAACTTACTTTTTTTGGTCTTCAGAGGTGTTGTAAGCTAGTATAGGGAGGTGTGTCCTGGGGCCCTCCACTGAACCTTGCAGTATATATACTTGCTCATCCGAAGGTGCCCTGGCCAATACTGGCAAAGCACATTGGAGCTACACGGATACCTGGGAAAATGGCACTTTGTTTGGTTCTTTTTTAAAATACATTCAACTTTTTACCTCCCCTAGTTTTGACTTTCAGTTTTTTTAATTATTAAAAATCCCTTCTTTGATTTCTCAAGCTCTATTCTGACACCAGGATAGGATAGTGAAGAGTAGTTACTCCCTCTGCAACACAGCAGTCTCTGTGCTACCCATTACTGTGGCTTTTGGATGAATGGTGCAATTTAGCTCATCATAAAGTATTACTCAACACAGCAAGATAAGACCCCTATTCAATTTCTTTCCTTACAGAATAGCTACGTGGGTACAGAATTTTTATGATTATTTTAATTAAAGAATTTAAGATAAATCAAATGCCAATGATTTAAAGGGGTATTTGCCCCAAACCCAGCAGTCAGCCACATCCCCTTCACTAACTACTAGGTTTCACTCATAAGTAGGTCAATTCTTTAAAGTGGTTAGTGGAATCCTGGTATGATGCAAATATAAAACACTGGGATATCACTATTAAAAAAGCAAGATTTATTGGTCAGATAAAAAATAGCAGTGTTCATACATTTTCTGCCCTTCCATGTTTCTCAAGCACTCCTTCATGCTATGAAGGATGACCTTTTGATTAAGAAAACTTTCTTTGAAGTCATAAACAAGAGGAATTCTATGGGTTAATGTAATACCAAAATATGGAAATTAGTCTCTTACAGATCAATGCAGCTGTCCAGTTCCCCTGGTGGTAGAGATAGTAATAATGACTTCAATTTTTACATTGCCTTATCACACTAAAACATCTCAAAGCAATTTACAAAGGATATACAGCAGTCTAAGAATATGGTCTGTAATGTCAATCTAGCAACTGAAAGCAAGCAAAAAGTAAACAAGTCATCAGTTTAAAGAGTGCCAGCATCCATGTCATCTTAGGGCAGGGACTCAGCAACAGTAATATGACAGGACAGAGAGGCCATGCATCTCATCCAGCTCCCTCCACCTCCTTTTGGCCAAGGGTATAGCCACTACTCTTTATTTCTTCTGGGCACTTCTTTATTTCATATTCAGATAGGTTTGCTACTCCAATCACTTCCTTTGGAAGTTGAGTGCGCACAACAGACATGTCTTTTCAACTCCTGGCATGCCAGTTCCTCTGCAGCTTTGGCTCAAAGCACAATATCATTGGAAAAAAAACTGTCTTTGACTCATACTATTTGCAGCAGCTTTTACAAACTGATTTAAATTAACTCTTTCTTGCACCAAATCCAATATGACATGTTGAGGCAGCGATGAGGCAAGGCAGCAAACATCCAAAGGCAAAAGGTGGCATTTCAAGAACACAGTAAGTGACCTGAACTAAGAAAATTCAATCCTTCCCATACTCTCTTCCCCCTCAACCATCAAAACAAGAACATCCAAGTCAGAACTGGAATAATTTACTGTTACAGTACTAAGTCATGCTTTTAGCTTTGAAAAGATATAGCTAATGCACAGATCACAAAGAGAGTTAGCTATTAAGGCCAAGGTTTCCACAACCAGCTAGTGATTTCAGATGCTTCATTGACTTGCTTTCTTTACTGTACATACCAGAAAGGGTTAGCATTTGTTGCCAAAGACTCTGTAAGGGTTATTGAACACTGGAACAGGTTGCCCAGAGAGGCTGTGGAGTCTCCATTTTTTGAGTTATTCAAAAGTCAACTGGACACAGCCCTGAGCAACCTGTGCTAGTAGACCCTGCTTGGAGCAGGGGGTTCGGGCTAGATGATCTCCAGAGTTGCCTTCCAAACTCAACTGTTCTGTAATTCTGATTCTATGACTGAGCCTGCTCAAAAATAAGGTTGCATGAAGAATCTCAAGATTAAAATCTATTTTCTTTGAAAAAGAGATTAATGAAGAAAATTAGGAAGCATACATAAAAGATAGTCATTCCAGCAAGCATCAGGGATAAAACAAAAAGACAGCTATACAGTAAAAACTGGGAATAGATTTTTAATTTTTAGAGCATGCTGGAGAGAATACATTATCCAGTGTAGAGCACATAACATAAGGTTTTCAAAGAGTGCACTCTGATCTTTCCTATGATGCAAATAAAGGAACTTTACTTATCTCTCAGTAAAACTCGCCAACATTAAAGAACTGGTGCTACCTCTTTAAAGGCTGTTATATACACAGAAGTAGCAGCTATATGCATAAAAAAGCCTAGGAGATTTTTTTCAAAAGCACCTTGACCAAAAGAACCATAAAAATCAACAGTAGATAGCAGGATATTCACAAACATCTAGGTGCTAGTTCTAGTTTACTGTGAGGCGGGGAACCAAATTTTTTCAAAAAGATCTCAGTCAGTATCTACATGCATCTTTTAGCACCTAAAACCGAGCCCTCTCATACTCTGAAAAGATCAGCCATGGAATATGCTGAGACACCCCGAGGGCAGAGATAGAATACAAAACACATTCCAGCTTAATAACAGATTGATGGCCTAATTTTTTCTAATATCATTTAGCTGTTGCAGATCTCATTTGATCAAGCTGGGATTAGAAGAAAATTTGAATGGATGGAGAAACAGCACATGCCACAGAACATTAATAAGAGTATAAGCATTGGTCCAATGAGGCTGGCATTGGCCCTAGAGCAAGGAATGTGGCAGGGTCTGTTGTACCTACTTAAAAATGCTCATACCTCCCCACATTGTTATAGCCTACTGCTCATCTTTTCTCCAAGTCTGTGAAGCTACATTGACTGCCAGTTCATAGACATCTAGAGGGATAGCATGCTAGAAGTCTTGAAAGTGTGTTTGCAATGGAGATGAATAAATAAATACAAAAGGATTTATTAGAAGTGTGGAAGAACTGAAGAAATGAAAAGGAAATGAGAGTAGATAGTAACAGGTTAGTCTCATACAAAATTTTGAAGGAAAGAAACTATGACCAACTCAGAGTTGATTAAGATGACAAATCACCAGTGGGAAAAAGTGATGCATTTGTGAAACATGGCCAGGAAAGAGGATTTTGTCTCTTGCGTACAACATAATAGGTATACATGTATATCAAGACAAGATATCCAGCATACTTACCATGGGGCACAGAATCTAACTGAAGAAGGAACAGACCTTAGAACACACGGACATTAAAAATGTTCTACTGGGCCAGACCAACAGCCCATCTAAGTCTGCATTTGGAGTGACAGCAGGAGATGTATTTATGGAGAGCTCCTGGGAGGACAACTTTTGGAAGTCATTGACGTTGTACCATCTCAGCATCTAGAACCATTATACTAGGGATATTAGACAGCAGATTCTTTTTAGCATCTCCTTATTGTCCTGATGTCCATGAATTTGTCTTTTTGATCCTGCTGATATTGTCTGCCTCTGCAATCTCCTGTTCTAGAAGCTCACTGCCTATTTTTATGTTTTATATTGATCTCTTACTAATTGCATGGAGTGCTTCCTAGTTCTTGCATTTCAATATTTGGTGAACAACTCCGCATTCAGCTTATCAGTTGCTTCCATGATTTTGTAAAACTCAATCATATACCTCTTGATCGTATTTCTGGATGGACTCAGCTGACAAACCTAGAAAAGCAGGAACAGGGGATTCACTAGGATCTTAAATTATTCAAGCTGAAAACCTGAAAAAATATTCACGTGCTACAAACACCATTTTAAATTGTTTTTTGTTGACACAATAGGATATTCTTACATAATTGATAACAACATCCTTCTCTAGTCTTTGGGCAGAACAATTTCAAACATTTTGCTTTGGTAGTTGTCTCTTTAGTTCCGTAGACATAATTCTAGCTCACTGGGTTTTTCTACTTGAAATAGTCTGATCGCAACTTTCCTCCTGCCCATACAGGTTGATGTTTGCTTCTCCTCACTTCAGTGCTTAAAAACAAGCTTCCTAGGACTTATCAAGGAAGAGATTTCCATGACAGAGACACACACATTAATATCATTGTTCAGGTGCTATTCATGAATTCAACTAAGAACAGGCACAGAGAGAGGCTATGACTTCGTAGTGAGAAATGGTGAACTTATTTTATGAGAGGAGTTTAGAAAAACGTAGTAAGTCAATTGCAGAATGAAAATGACCTCACGATGGCAGTCGAGGGAGATGAGCAAAAGGGAAAGAGAAGAGCTATTAAACTAAAGAACAAAGTTAAAGTGAGAACAAATAGATAGGAATACAATTGAAGAAGCTGCATTTAGAAACATCTTCCAAAAGAAGGAGCAAAAACCAGAAATCAATTGAATTTTCAGGAAAGACTTGATATGACTTCATAGGGCTGTTCCTGATAACCCAGAGATCTTCTGCAGTCTTAGATTTTTCCTACATCAGAATTTAAGAGCATGTCTCTCTTTTGCATGCTGGTCTCATCACTGGTCAAACCAGACACATCAGCCATTTGGTCATGAATGCCTTGGCAAATCTATAGCTTTTCTTGCAATGGCAGTTAGATCTGGCTTGTCTCAATAACTGTTTTAGCCCTATCTAAAACCAGTGCAGACAGTGGGCAAACTGTAGCTTGCATTAACACCCTCTTTGCTCTGCTTTAGCTATCTATTATCTCACTAACCAGGGAGGATTCGCTTGCTTCAAAAGTAAAAATGGATTCATTTTTCATTGGACTCACCATAGCAGCAAACACTTTACTGATCTACCTGTTACAATGGCAGCTGCCAGCATAGGCAAAGGACCACTAGTTCCCAAAACTGTGATCTGTAGCTGCCTGATACCTTTACGCTTGATACAATGAACAGCTCTCAACTGAGGACTCACAAAGATACTATGAAATGCTAAATGAGAGACATAAGGGGTACTGGTTCAGAAATAAAGTGGAGGGAGCAACAGTTTCTTATGATAGGGAACAGAAGGAGTAAAGAAGCCTGTTTAACCTGGATGAATATCAGAGATCTTCAATTCAGGAAGTTCTCTAACAGCAGTGCCAGTATTCTTGTGCTTTCTCATCCTGTTAGCAAATGCAGCAAACCTCCATGGAGCTGTAAGAATTACTTTCTGGAAAGGCACAGGAATGGGAGAGGCCTATGGCACCAAAGCTCCTCCAGTGCAAAGCACAGGAAGGCACTTTAGATTTGTTCATAAACCAAAATAGTTTTGGACTCGCCTTTATTTGTTAACAACATCAAACTAGAATAAGATGACTTTATTGCTTTTAATCATTCATGATTTGTTGGATCTGTATGAGGCCAACTGTACAGTAAATTTTTTGGAGGAAACCTATTGTCATACCGGTCAATCAATGTTTGGTTAAACTCAACAAAGCAGCTATGTAAACAATGGCACTTTCTGAATATTACTTACATCCTTTGTCTCCACATCATGTCTGTTTACACTTCTGACAAGAGGAAGCGATAACTATTGTTACTGCTGCCAATAAGTCTGCAATAAAACCAGTTTATTTACGTAAAATTCCTCTCAAGTCTCAGTTCTCTAACACCTTTCTGATCTTCCTCCATCCTTCTGAACTGGAAGCACGACCACAATATGAAAGAAAAGTAATTCAGTACAGTCGTTAACTTAGCTGTATTTTCAAATTCAAAATTAGCAACAACAAAGATAAGACTTTGCTTCTGAAATTGTCTGTTTCTGACCAACTCTATTAAGTGGTCAGTAATAAATGTGTGAAGCTACTTAACTCAAACTACTTAGTTTGGAGAAACTTCCTCTCACCTTAGCCTGGCCTTTCCCAATTCCTTCCATACAATAGGCTGTCATTGCCTATTCTCTTATTTTAATTCTGGACCCAATCCTGTGAGCTAATATATCTTCTGCTCCTCAATGGCCTCTGAAATTGAAGCACCTTAGGAGATCTGTTCGGTTGCACTCTTAGTTTCACCTGGCTTTTCCCAAGCATCTCTTCCAGCTAGCAATTTCCTGCTTCTTCTCTCCAGCTACCATCACTGTAGGTGCTGCTACATTCCGCTAGGCAGGCTCAAGTATGTACATCTGCTCAGTCACATAGTTATTGGATTTATGCTATTGAAAGAAATCAACAAGCCTGTGATAATGGTGAATTCATGTAAAATACTGAAAGACAGTGAACTACAGAGTGTGGGCCTTAAACATTAATTTTAGAGACTACATTTTTTTAAAGAACTTCTTAAAATCAGTAGTGCACCCCTACTCCTTCCCCACTAGATGCTTTCTTCCAGCCAAACATCTCAGAACTGTCTAGGTATCTTGAAAAGTCACACTAAAGACAAAAATCCTGCTCCAGAGGTTGGAATCTCCTGACTCCCAATTTCTCCCATAAACAAAGGCAGTCAGCACTTCCTGCTCTTGGACTCAGCCACACATTTTCACAAAAGCATTTAATCTTGTACTACTTAGCTGGGAGCACCACACATCCTCATATATAGCAAACTGAGTTATCACACTTAATTGCCCTAAAGTCTAAAGAGTTACAGATGTATTCTGAAATAATTTTATTCTAAGACAATAATGGTTCTGTACAGAGAAGGGAAGGGGTTAATGAGAAATTGTGCATCGTGATTACTGGAAGTGGTTCAGTAAGTAATTTACTCTACTGATGGGAACTATATTGATTCCTTACAAGTCTTGGGTAAAAGACTGTTAGACAGTCCTGTTTTTCAGTTGAACATATTCAGGACCTGATGATTTTAATAGGAGGAAATAGTAATAACTTGAACTCCCCTCTGAAATATAAATTCAGGCACAAATCATATTACACCACTTTTCAAATGTACTGTAAAATGCAAGATGACCATTTTTAGTGTTCTCAGGAAGGACCCGACAGGACCCACAAAGTAAATTAAGGATAAATGTAAACCTTTACTAGGCAGCCTATAAATCTACATTGCTTGTTGTATATACATTTGCCAACCTACTTCCTGGCCATACAAAATTATATACTATCTACAGCTGTATATAAAGACGTGTAATAATGGACTTCTATTGTATTGCACATCATATTTTTTTAAAAAAACAAAATCCAGGACTATTGTTTGGTAGTATCAGTGTGGTAGATTTATGGTCCCCCTATTCAAATAAACAACCTTCAAGGTCTTTTTTGTTTGCAATGGAGAGAGTGAATCTGTCAACACCTTTGATTTTATCTATCGTCAGCACGATACACAGTTCTTCGATTCCTTTTTAATCTAATGTTGCTCAGTATGCAACCCATTATGCATTAGATATCCCATTTCTTTATTAATTACAAAAAAATCACATTAGATCATGCCTGCTGGCAAAACTCCTGTTAATTTATTCAGGAGTAAACACACATTCATGTATTATAATCAGTAGCTTTTACACAGAATATATTAGGAACGGGCAAGCCAATTTGTAAAGCGTTAGAATTGACTGAACTCTTTATAGAACATTCAAACAGGAACCCTTCCCATAACTACTAGCTGTGGACCTTACAAAAATCATTTTCCACCAGCAGAAAAGGATAATTTAATACCTCAAGAAACAAACAAACAAAAAAAACCCCACAGACACACACACAAAACACAAAAAAAGACTCATTCTTGAAATGTCCAACCCAACCGGAACTGGGAAGCTCTGGAAACCACAGAAGAAAGTCTTAACTTTTGACATTTCTAAAGTAAAAGTGGTTCTATGGTTCTAGAAATAGAACTGGTGTGTGCATCCAGTAAAGGGGGGGCAAGCCCCATGAAATATAGACGTGAATTCAAAAAAGTTGTCATTTAATTAAGTGAGGAAGAACACCTGCTTCTACCATATATACATGTACCCCTTAAGCTCATTGAACTGCACAAGACTGGAAGACTCACATGGCTGAAAACCACACTCTGGGAGCTTGCTTCCCAAAACCAAGGGACAGAAATTGTCATTAAATATTGTGGCCTGCTCTAATTTGCTACTAATTAATCCAATCAATAACCCAAAGGTGTTAGGGCACAAAATACACATCAACATCCAGATCCTTCAGTACGTATACATGGAAGGATGGGAGAAGACAATCCATTTATACGAAGTATCCTTCATATTTTTGCAATGCCTAGGAAAGCTATCTTGGGAACCATCTCACTCCTTCTGTGATGCTGGGGACAGTCTGCCCTTCTTCCTGATTACTTTAAGTAGCATGCAGCATTTAGGCAAAGACCTACATGAAAAAGCAGTATGCGGAACACCTTTAATTCATTTTTTGAACTTCTTTTAACACGAAACTTGCTGGAAGCAAGGAGGACCTACGTGGTGTGCCCAGACAACATACTGCACTACATTACCAAAGTCCTGTGAGCCCTCATAGGTTCTAGTGAACCATAATTTAAGAACTTATATTTTCTAGCAAGATTTTCTCCATTACTGCTTTGCTAAAAAAAAAAAAAGCGCAAAATTGAACCCTATTAAAATAAGCTTTCATACCCCAATGCTGAGGAACATATATTACTGCTAATTTCCTGATCTGCATCCCCAGCTCCCTTCTGCTCCATGCTGTTATCTATGAACAACTTTCAGCGCTGCTTTCTTTCATGCCTGCACTGGCTTTTCATTGTTTTTTCGATAAAAAATGAAATTGAGAAAGGTTTTGTGTTAATATTCATGATGTTAATAATTAATGTTAATAAAAACGTAAAATTAAAAGCCGTATGCTCATAGTTTAAGCATTACAGACTGCCTCAACTCTCCTAACCTGCAGAATCGTCCACTCCTCCCCTGTTGCACTTTTAGCGCTACCATTTCTGTTCAGGGGCTTTTAAATAGAAGCCTGGCACCTGTCAAGATGCATGCACGATCTTTGATGGGCCCTCAGTTTACAGGGTATGCTGATCAATTTAAAACCTATTTTCCTATTGTAAGAGTTACCTCTAGTCGACTACGTGTACAGTCTTTCAACAACAGATACTAATCTCTATTGCTGCGGAGCTGGTTCAGTACTACCACAAACTTTGCAAGAGCTCCTTCGCATTTCTTCCAGCTTTTACTACTATAATTGTGAGGAGAATCAGGACATAAGGGTTTTATTCTGCTGGCTTATTCCTCCTACATAATACCTACACTAGACCTACAGAAGCCTTTGGGACTATGGTCATTTTGGATCAGAAATAAAACAGAAACAATGACTTTATACCTAATTTGTAAACATCTAGGCCTTGCAACAGAATCCAGACCTTATTTCTGAAAATTGTGTCCCCTATACGCCATGTATTTCCAAGGACAGAAACAGAAAGCAGGACTCCAGGCCTCAGGGAAGAGCGTCCTCGTGGCTGAGCTGCACAATCCCACACTCTTGTACCTGCGTGCCAGCGCAACCACCAACAGCCCACGCAGGCCATTAGCTTGGAGGCAGGATTTGAAATGCCTCAGGCTCAGGAGGAAACCAACCTTATTTCTCCTAGTTCCTGCATGAATGCTTTAACCACTGATTAGTTATGTAAAAACTGTGTAGTCAAAGTCTGCCCTCCCCCTTGCCTTACCAAAAGCAGTAGCACAACCGCATTTTGCCTGGAGTCTGATCCTGACGGCCTGTTTTGGGTGCAGACCAGGCACCTTAGCTATTATGAGTTTTTCAGTGAACTCAGGCACAAAAAGACCTGGTTTCTGAATCACCATCAGATTTAAATATGACAGAGTTGCTCTTCTGCTGAGACTGAGACAATTTTGGACACACCTAAAGAAGCAACTCCAGGCACTAATGGAAATTTTACAGCTAAAATAAAAAGGGAAATATGGTGTTCAGGCACCTCCAGGCTTTTTCTGCAACCACTCAAAGGACTGTTTTGGATTATAATTTAGGATTTCAGTTTGCAGTCTAAAACATCCCACCTAAGTCCTGTGTTAGACGCCAAAATCCATAATTGGATCTGTCCTCAAACACAGGAATGGCCATACTGGGTTCCTCCAGCTCACTCTCTGCCTACTCAGTAGCAGATGCTTAGCAAAGAGCTTGGGAGCAAAGCAAGAATATAGCAATACCTTCCCAAAATACTCTCTCAGCTTCCAAAAGCTTGTGGTTTAGGGACTACTTAGCATAAGTAGCGTTGGCTAATTTGAGCTACAGCTGAGCCTAAAGTCAGTGGATGGCTTCCAGTGACTTTAGAAAGACTTTGAGCTGCTTGTGAGAGGAGCCTCAACAACACTTAAAATAGTAGAATAATTCCCCCATCCTGAACATGCTTTGATCTAGTAGGAAGGGACAAAACAAGAATCAAGTGCTGCAAGGTAACCATAAACTAATTAAAATGAGAAAACAGGCACAAGAGTTCAATAATGAGAATAATTCATGATCAGAACAAATTAGCAGTGAAATGTGTGACTCTCAATTCCTTTCAGTCTTCAAATCAAGTCTCTGGAAGAGACAACTGAGGCAAGCTTAGGTTACTGGGATCAAAGAAGAGTGAGCTAGCAGCATTGAGAAGTTGTTTACTTCTGCATGAAACTTAATGTTTCAAAAAGGCCTTAAGGAAAAGTGTAGGAAAAAGTAAGGGAGGAAGACAAAGAAATGAATATAAAGCAAAGAAGTACTAGTGAACTCCCAAACCTCAAAAAATATTTTCTGTTTTATAAACTATTGTCTTTCTGATAATTTAAGTGGGTTTTCTTTCTACTATAAATTAAATTCTTCTCTTTCAGTGAGAGTTGCTTCAGAACAGCAAACATTAAAGCGCTGCATTACAAATCCTCAGTTACGTCTTGCTTTTAACAGAGAGCATATGAAGAGGACTCATTTGAACACATGACATGATCTACCTTTAACTCTTTTTCAAAGGAGGGATTAAGTCCAATGAATATTAATCAGCCACTAAAATCAGATTAGAGAAAAAGCAACAATTGTGGCTAGTGAATGTATCATAGTCCATATCAATGGTTCGTATGTAGTAATTTATACAGAGGAGTAAAATTGAAAACTATCATCATAGAAATTTCCTACAATCAATACTTCATGATAATATCAAAGACTGGCTACCAAAGTGGGCCAAAAGAACAGATGACACACTGCTTAAGCACAGTGCTTTTACTTCAGGAATATGCATTAGATATCAGTGAGACATTGATTAAATCTAGGGCCAGATACATTCCTGATTGCAAACAGTGACTATTCTAACAGCTTCAACGGAAATCCCCCCCACTCATATCAGAGCTCAGACAGAAACATACAAAATCATTTTTCCACTGGTGTACACACAGAGCGAAAGACAAGAAACACAACATTTTCAGCCTGGCCAAACTTTCCTAAGACATAAGGATCTAGAGAACATTTTCTGAGTACTACCACTGAGCCACAAATTTAATTCTTAGGCAAGTACTAAATTATTTATTTATCTCCATCACTGTTCATTAGCTAACACTCAGTCTTCAGTACAAGAGCCAAATCATTTTAGGCTTAGTTTTAAAAGTATTGTTGCTTACACATGAAAAACAATTTCTTGTTTGTGCATACTAAACGAGCATTTGGGTTAACAGTCTTTCCTAGATGTAGATGCATGCCTTGCAATACACTAGCAGGTAACAATATTCACAGAGCAAATCTGAACAGCAGCAATACAAATCTCAATAGCAACAACAAATACTACAGGATTATTTAGTTCATCTGCCAGTGTAGGATTAAAATACTAAAATAAATACCGATATCTGTAAATACTCCTTGCTCAATTCACTTGCATTTTCTCCTTAATGTTCTCCTTTGAGTCCCTTTCAGTATATATTTTATGCCTGTTTTTCCTCATTACTTTTCACTATTTTCTTCCCACTGGAACCAGTTATTTTCTGTAGTTTTCGCAGACTGCAAAGCTCCCCTGGTTAAGGAATATGCTTTACGCTACAGATCGGCCATGTGAGAACTGACAGCGTGAAATCCTGTCAATACCACAGAAGTCAAATCAGCTGGATAGGAAGCAGGATCACAGCTGTCTACAGACTGAAACATAAGCTACTACTCCTTCAGTGTAGCTGCATGAGAAGCTCATCTAAATCAAGTTAGTCCTAGTCTGTTCCCAAGCAATTTTCTGATGACTTTTGAAGGTGGGCAGGCCAAGACTCTTTTGCAGCATGTAGAGAGTTGCAGGCACTCCCATTCATATCCCCAAGACCTTGTATCTGCTCAGAGCAGCTAGGTGCTACCTAAATGATAAGCTGGAGATCACATAAGGTCCATTTATAGTGCTGTAGGAAACATTTTCCATGACCTGGAGGTCCTGGTGGACAAAAAGTTGAACATAAGCTAGCAACGTTGCCCTTGTAGTAAAGAAGGCCAAACAGCCTCCTGGGCTGCATTAGGTTGAGCACTGCTAGCAGGTCTGGGGAGGTGATTCTCAGAACTGGTGAGACACATCCAGGGTGCTGGGTCTAGTGCTGGGCTGCCCAGTACAAGAGAGGTATGGAGCAAGTTCAGTGAAGGGCCACAAAGATGATTAAGGGACTGGAGCATCTCTCATATGAGGAGAGGCTGAGAGAGCTGGGACTATTCAGCCTGGAGATGAGAAAGCTCAGGGGGGATCTTATCAATGCATTTAAACAGCTGATGAGGAGAAAGGATGGAGCCAGACTCTTCTCAGTGCCCAGTGACAGGATGAGAGGCAATGGCCACAAACTGCAATACAGGAAATTCCATTTAAACTTAAGAACAAACACTTTTACTGTGAGGGTGGTTAAACACTAGAACAGGTTGCCCAGAAAGATTGTGGAGTTTATATCATCGGAGATATTTAAAACTCGACTGGACAAGGTCCTGATCAACCTGCTCTAGTTAACTCTTCTTGAGCAGGTAGCTTGGACTAGACGTTCTCCAGAGGTTCCTTTCAACCTCAATGATTCCATGATTCTATTCTATGAAGATGCAGAGCAGCAGTAAAAACCTGGCTGCCTCTACTTCAATAGTTAGCAAGCTCACAACTAGCAGCTAGTGAATACAAGAGTCTTGCATAATTATTACATCAACATATTTGACTGAAATGTGCAAGCTATGGAGACAAGTAAAAAAAAAACCACAAAACAACTATCTGATTGGAACCTTACAGTATGTGGCTTACACTGTTATACGAACAATTTTGAGTATCCCTCAGTAGGACCATCCAGACATCAGATTTCTATAAAGGAAATGCTATGGCTAGCAAGGTCAGAGGGGCAGAAGGATGAGAGATATTAAGCATGTAAAACAAGACTTTTTGACTCTGGAATTTTATTCAGTTCTTTCAACCTCACCCTAATGTTGCATGCTCTGAAAATAGCTATGGCTGGTTCCAAGAATGTGAATTCTTTGCCTATGTCCATACCAGAAAATTAACCAGTGTGCGGGTTGTCCAGACACAGGAACTCAGTTTTCTCTACTGTCAAATTATTATAAGGGTTCCTGGGATGATTCTGGCCTGGATCAATTAACACTTCCCTGGAAATTTCCAGTTCAGCAGCAAGCATAAGCTGGGGGCTATTCCCCATACATGATCTGAACACAGTCACCATGTTCTAAAGGGTACAAGCCCTTAGCAGTACAGACATGAGCCCATTAGCCTCACTGCCAGAAGATGTTCATGAAAATGTCACCGACATCAACACAGCAATATTACAGAGTCACCACTTCTGTTGGCAAAACCCAACCAGGCCTACTAACATAGTACATCTCCTACATAAAGGTCCGTCTAATCTTAAAAACAGGAGGACTCACAGGATTCCTTGTTTCTTCCTGAAAACTAAGGACATAGGCTGGTTTCTTGGAAATCAGAGATTCAGAGATCAGATAAAATTACTTTCTCCTTGTAAATGCTAGTGTGTCCACTGGTACAAGTCAGAGCAGTTGGAAAGGATTCCCTCAGCTATTTCTTACCTGCTCTAAACCATTAAATAATTCGGTTCTCTTAATAGTGGAAATGAAGAAAGACAATGGGAAAGTAGATTTCTGGGTCAGTTTTTGTGATTATGGCAGTTTTACTTAGATTTAATTTTGCTTTAATAGTTCACATCTAAGCGTTTGATGCATCCTCCTATTTTCAGGCCTGTCTCAGCTCTTATTTATTCAACATGAGAAACAGATTCTAACATTTCCAAACACTGGAAATCAAGAAGAGAAAGAAAAGAGGGGTAAATGACTGGGATACTGTGTTTGAGGAAAGCTACATCACAGTTCTTCTAGAAATACTGTTTTTGTAAAGTCCTGTAAAGAGACAATGTGCAAAAAAGAGCCCAAACAGCAGTAACCTCGAGTCCAATTTTGGACTGTTTCTGAAGGACATCATGCTGCATACTGCCTTGCACAACTCAGAAGACCTACCAAGGATTTCTACATATATATTCTGCCTGCTTTATTGGGATCATTAAAGTAGTCATAGGGTATGTCTGTGCCAAACCACTAGCACTTCTTTGGTGCACCTTTAATGGGTTCTGCAACCCTGACCTCTGAAAGCCAGTACTACTCCTGTAGCACTATCAAGTCACATAGAAGAAATGCTGATGAATATTGGATTCCTCCCACCTGCAAATACAACTAGACTGCTGGCCCAGCCTCCACAGGAACAGCTTTAAATCAAGGGCAATAAGAGCATCTGAGAAGGAAAGGCAGACTGACTACAATCAGATGCTTCTAAAGATCCTTTACGGGGTGTAACCCTGCTTTTGGTCTTCACCTAACCATAATAATTATTGGGATAAGATAGCACTCCAGACCTGGGATAAACACCACTTGATAAAAGTAAATGTCACCTTCCCACAACTCTGTAGTCTGGACACCCTCTGCACAGTAACTTCCCCCAGTATGGAAAAGCACCTGCTTGTTGCAACCCACAAATCTCCTGCTGTTGCAGAGCTACCACAGGACTGCTGTAACAGAAACATGCACAGGCACCAAGAAAACTACCCTGCTGTCATGAGACTGGGTGATATGAAAACAGTTACTACTAATGGGTTTCTACTGCTAGGGTTCCTGAATGGTACAAGGCTATTAATGAGAAACACACTTATTGCCACTTCCCACTCTAAGTTTTGAGATTCACCTAAAGATATTTTTTTATCAGGCTTCAGAGCACTGTACTGACCACCGTAAAAGGTTTATCTAGAGGGGTGATGGAAGAGGTTAGAAAGAACTATAATGCCAATATTTTAGAAAGGTCCTGATTTTCACCCCCTCACAAACACACATTAACAGGAACATCTGCATCTATGAACAGAGATGGCTTCTCAAGACTTGCAGCATTTTGGAACTGCCAGCTCTTCAATGTACTCTGTAAGCTTCCAAAATCATTCACTAAACACTTGCTTAAAAAAGAGAAACAATTCAAATCTACCTTAAGAAGTCCCAGAACAATTGCTGGAAATGGCTTTTAGAAAGCTAAAAGGATAGATCAGCACCTAGCTAACCAGGCTCTTAACACAGCAATGTTTCTTGCTATGACTGACTGCTGCAATGCAATCAAGAGTTTTCTGAAAGCAAGAGAGAGTGGCACTTCAGTAGGAGTATCAGATAATCTCAGTTACATGAAACAGCCTCTATGGAATGAAGTGATTAAAAAAAGACAGAGAGAGATACTCTTACTTCAAATCCAGGAGCAGCTTGTGGGAAATACATGTTTTCAGATAAGAAAATTTTATTTGTGTGATAAAGTAAAATACTGCACACTTCACAGCCTCGTGTACACTTCTCTACTTGTACATGAATGCATGTGAAGTGTCAATCATAACTGAGAAGTTCAAGCTTACAATCATATTTTACACCCTCATTTTTAATAAGCTGTTTATTACAAAATTATTTTCACACAGTACTTGTTCTGAATTTGTTATGAGGCTTGCCTGGATGTTATGGCACTAATACTTCAAAACAGAGAGAGGAATATAAAGCCTTCAAATGAGATATGCAATGAAATTTCAGAATATTATTATTTTTAATAAAAAGACTCAATAGTACACCAAGATAAAAGTTGTTCACATTAAAACATTTTTACTGTAGAGTCATAAGGCTGTGCAAAGCTAGAATGATGTTAGCTTAAGGAGGCTAAATTGCTTCTCCAGCACAGAAGTTTCTCTTTATCTTCTCACACTGATAGCACAACGAAAAATAAAGCACCCAAGTTATCTCCAGTGCCTTTTTAAAAACTCTTAGTCAGGTGATTTTTTTTTTTAATCCTTTATTATTATTTTTTGAATATAGCGTAAAACCACACAGAAGTGGAAAGACAAATAAGTATAATTCTTCCTAAGCTTTCTTATCACCCTGAAAGAGGGATAAAGAATTTGTATCATCTCTAGCATAGCTGTTACATTCAATCCAGTGGTGGCACAGCAGGAAGGCAAACCTCACACATTATTTTTCCTCCCATTAAGTTCTATTTCTACATAGTCTTAAATACTTACAGGAATTGGAAGCGTATCAGTTTGAATGGATATCTATGGTCCAGATTTCTGTTCCTGCTCTAACTGGGAATCATTGAGGATTTCTACGACTCCATCTGGTTCGGTAGGTTACCAGCATCTGAGGTTTGGATACCAGTTATGTTATTCATACTGCTCTAAACTTTGAAAGCAAGGGCGTACATCTAACAAGGACATGCAGAGGATTAAGTTACAGCATCACACTTCTCACTGTATTGTTGGGCAACAATTGTCAATACAGTAACTGTAGTTTAACCACAACTACTGCATTTTACAAAGGCACTGAAGAGAGTCCTGGTTGTCCCCTTGCTTAGCACATGTTCTGACTCCTGCTTTTATTCCTCTGTGAAGCCACTGTCTGACAACTGGCAAAGATAAAGCTCCCCTCTCCGGGGTCAATTGCACTGAGCACTGCCGGTACACGACCACAACACAGTTGCCTGAGGCATGACTGGGGAGTAATCGGGAGTATGACAAAGATATGTGATCTCCCCACAAGCTAAAATTGCACAGGATGGTAACAGCCACACATAAATATCTAATATTAGAGATGAAATCTTGCCTGGATGCCCCTGGAGCAGGGGAGAACACATCAGTTCACAACCAGATGCTGCTTTACTGACTGTAGGGGTTATAAGAAACTACTTGGAAAACATGATAGGCTTGCAGGAATTAGAAAAGGACACAAGAGCATCCACACTTACTTTGCTGAGGGCAAATTCAACCCACTTCCAGTGTGGTTTGTCAATCAGATGACATACTAAGTTTATGGACACGAGGCATGTTAGTGCAAAACAATTTGAAGTAGAGTCAAACTAACTTGATGCACAGGGTTGTCCATGCTGGGCCACTGCAATTGCAGTCAGTTCCAGTGCTTTTCAATAGCCTCCTGCAGAGGAGAATTTACATGACTGGTCACTGTGGTTTATGTAAAACAAAAGGAGTTCAGTACTCCAGCTATGATTCTCGTCCAAGCTCACCAAATTTGGCAACTTCTCTTCTCCGTGCTTAGAGAAAGCCATTAATTGTTGTAAAAAAGAAAGCTGTGTATTTTTTTTTTTTTTTAAATCATATATCAGTCTAGATACCTCAAATGCTTTGGGGAAACCAAGTAATTTTTTTAATGCTTTTTAATCCTTTTTACATATATTTGAGAGATACTATCAAAAAGATACTGCTTCCTGTGTAGTCTCTCACTACCGAATATAATTGCAGGTTTGTACAAGTGAGTCTGTTTCAAATTACGATTGTTTATACCATTCTTTTAATGTGGGCAATTCATTGAGGTATAAAATGGATCCAGCACATCAGAGCTTTTTCCATACAAAAGTGTTAATGGCATTGCAGTTTACAGCATTTTTTTTCTGCCAGATGGATGATCATATCGGTGTAACAGTTCCCAGCAATTTTTGCAAGGCAGCAGTAGACTGTACAAGATTTAGTAGATGCTGTTTAGCTAGAGTTTGCTTACATAAAGAGCACACAAATACTTGTTCACTACTGAAAGCTTCACTTAAACGGGATGTAAAGAACCATATTCTACTCCAACTTAAATTTTCAAGACTATTCTGACTAAGAAGAAATCAAGTTTCCATCTCTTCCTGTAAGTTATATTCTGACATCTGGAGTCCCAGAACAAGTAATAAATGCTCAGGTACTGTAATTGTTATTTTACTGACAACTACCTAGCTCTCTAATAAAGGGGGAAAAAAAAACAAATAAACAAAGAGTCAGTCCTGAAACACACCTGGTGAAAAATAAAAACAGTCTGTCAGGGAAATGAAAGCCAGACATTATCCACCAAATTCAAAGCAAACAGTCTCTTGATTTCTTAAAAGTGGTGTCTCTGAAGGTCAGAACTGAATGCAGCAGTCGGGACAGTAAGTAAACATTGCAAATTTTTCAAAATGGACTTCCAACAACATTCAGAGAAATGTCTCAAACAACACAAGAAGTCTGAATCACGTACAAAACCTCAGATAAACTCACATGGGCGTATGTGGTGCTCACTTAGCTTGTACTTTATGGCAGTAAAAATAGTTGTACCACCAAATAACCAGGAAAACCCATTTTTCTATTAAAATATTAAATAAGCATGATTACAAACTACAGGCTGAAGAGGCATGCAGTTTTCTACCCCATCGACCTGTTTTTTCAGATGCATTTCCTTTTTTCTTTTTTTTTTTTTTAAACACCCTTATTACTTCCTCACCTTAAAATGTTTTTTTTTTTTTTCCAGTATAAAATTCACCACTACTGCTGAACATATGAACATCCTAAAGCTGCACTGCTCAGATCTTAGAAATCAGGAAATATCAGCTTGCAGGTTACATGAGTAGCCTTATCTCCATCCTTTACTCATACGTATTACCACAGAGACTTTGACTATGTGCTCATATACTGGCTTCTCAAAAACATAAGAGTTATCTAACCTGGTGGAAGTCTGTAAGCGACAAACTGTTGGAGGGCAGGAGGACATTAGAAGGCACTATGATATATGCTTGCCCTATACTCATCCTCTTCCCTAAGCACATACTTTGGGCCAAAAAGAGGATTCTAGGCTAGATGGACCTTTGGCCTGAAGTAGCATGCCCATAACCACACCTCTTTTGCTAGTTTAAAGATACATGTAGAGTATATTTGAATACAGTGTATTGAGGTTTGAGAGAGAATCCATGAAAATTATTACAACGCACAGAAACTGCATACACAACAAATGAGGAGTAGGAGATGAAACTGTCTGATAATATCTTTTCTATACAGGGCATGATGATGTATCTTTAGTCTGAAGAATTCATTTACATATAAACCAATAAAACATGAAAACAAAATGAAAGCTTCCATAAAAGTATACCCTTGATTCACGAAATAGCAGCAGTCCCTCTAAAAAGACATTCCCTTTCCATAGGGAAAGGTATAACGCAGCTGGTACACAGACTCACAACAGTTAGGCATTACATACATAACAAAGGAGATGAAATATATGTTTCAGTATACATATACAGCACGTGTTGATAACTATGATTACGGCTGCTTGACACCTTTCATAATCATCAAGTGTTGCTGAACCACAAACACTGAGGATGAAAATTTCCATGTCAATTATTTTGCATCAGACTGATTTTTTGTAGACTTAATTGTTTTGCCAAAATTTCAATGTTTTTCAACACAAGGTCAGGGAAAATGCTTGCAGTTAGAATTAAAAAGAGTAAAATAACCATTGGGAGAAAGAAAAACAGTTCAAAATTTCTAGTTTGAAAGCAAGACTTGAAAGTGAATTGTCTTTGTGCCAGTGTACTGTCTTCATGAAGATCTACCCAAATTTGTCCATGTTAGAACTTTTACACTATTTCTGTCTGCAACCACTCAAAGCATCATTTCAAGAGACTGTGCATGGTCCAACCCTAGGCTAAAGGACAGAGACAGCTTTCATCCACAATTGCTCATCCAAGCCAGGTAGTGCCTTTGTGGAACCTGATACAGTAAAGCAAGAGAAGAAAACTCTCTTCTGCACTTTTAAGGTTTCCACTGCTGGAGTTTAGGTAGCAAGATGACTATTCAACAAAAAGGCCAAAAATCTGAACACAGAAAAAAAATATTAAAATAGACTGAGACTGGGGAAAGGGTGGACAGTTCCAGTCTGATAGGATCAAGTCAAAACAAGAGTTTGCCATCTTTCAAAAGGACATTCATCAATACCTGAAACAGAAGACTTTTGGGACTTCCTCTGCTGTCAGCCAGTTGCTGTGAAGTTCACTGGCAAAAATGAATCCCTCATTGTTCTCCAGGGACAGGTCCCTGCAGAAGATTAGAAACCACCATGCACATCTGTAACACCATAAGCAGTCATGGACAGCCCCACTGAATTTAACCCTGCTGATGAGCAATATGGGAGTCAATGCAGCTCAACATTATGAGTTAAAGCTGCAGTTGACTGGTGCATATGCATTACAACACGTATTCCTTCATTACAGTATCACATAGTATTCCCTCAAAGCCCAGGGAAAAGATTGCTCATGAACACTTTATGCAACCCTTAATCTAGTCTGAGAGCAGTTTTCAGACAAAGCTGTGTCATGCTGCAATAGTGCAGATCTTACAACTTATGAAAGTGATATCAAAGCTGCAGGAAATTTGACTCTGATGATCCAGCATTAGAGTTTTTCCTTGAACAATTCATACACTAGTTTAAGATCTAGCTTGTTCATTTAAAAAAAAAAAAAAAAAAAAAAAAAAAAAAAAAAAAAAAAACCTTCTACAGCTCTAAGGCCATTGTATTCTTTTGACAGCACACTCAGGGCTGTGAACAGCCAGACTGCAAGGAAGTTACAAAGGAACCCTGCCACATTTTTGGAGTGTTTTGCCTTGTCCAGTCAAAGCCTTAACTGGGAAACACTTAAGGGATCTGAGATTTAGAAGTCCACATTGAAACAAATCAGTCTGAATGTTCACATACACACTCACACTTCAGCTGTGAGCTCTTTAATTCATTACTAACGCGTGTTGACTGTTAGCAAAAAGATTTTAAAAGCACGATTTCTACTAAAAGACCTGGTGGAATGCACAACTTGTTTTATCCTTGCCTGTCTGCTCACAAATGCACCACGTACAGACGCCAGCTCCTGAGTTCAGTGTTATAGTACAACTTGTGTACAATGAAAATGCCTCCCCATTAACAACATCTCTTGAAGAACTCATGTGCTGGGCTACTGCCACAGCTAAAAAGATGCAGTGCAAGACAGAGCAAATTAACTTCTTACTCTAGTTCAACAGTTCATTTTCTACCCCTTTTCTCCTGGATCCTTTGAATGGCCCTTAAATCAAACTTGTCACCTGTCAAGAAGGAACTTCAGAAATATATTTATATGCTGTCAATTTGAGGTTTTTACCCTTAAGATTTCTCACAGAAATATGAAGAAACAGTTAGACTTAATTCAAAAGAAATTAACAATGATCATACTAAGGACCTGTCGAATAGGTGATTATTTCTGCTTTCATTAAAGAAAATTCACACACCAAGATAAAATCTCTTGGAAGCCTACTGACCTTAAATTACTTTTTTGGATGGACACCAGAGATAGCATCCTAACTGGACCATCTAAATCCCTCAGGAGCTTTTGCAAAATGTCTAAACCTGACATAGAGTAATCTATTTAAAACCAAAGAAGCTCCAAGCATAAAAAAAAAAAAAAAAGATGTAATTTTGTAATTTGCACAGGTCCAATATATTCTTGCCCAGAAGTGGGACAAATACAACTAGTGTGAACCCTGCTCTCCTTTGGGTTGATTTGAAATCTCTACTTTGCAGTTCCAAGTCCCATCCCAGGAATGTAGAGTTAGATCAGGGTTCTCCATGGCACTGCAGAAGGCCTTGCAGGCTACAGGTTCAGATAGCTGTTCCATTAGGAGAGCATCACATGCGGCTTCAACAAGAAATGTTTATCTGGTCTAGAAAGAATGTGTAAATAGACACTCAAAGCAGATGGCATTAATAGGCTGTATGGGGAATCTTGTACAGAAGTGATACATTAGAACAGAATGAAGAGAACGGCAGGTACATGAGCCTGTATCAGCCTCCCACTGGACTCGGGACATATGTGTAATAGATTGTTTACAGACATCAGCTTCGCATATATCATGTTCGGGACATTTGCAAAATTCAAGTCACAAGGGGATTCTAACTGAAGATAGAGGAGGGCTTTAAATCTCAGAGTTAGCCTTTACATAATATATGAATCTAACCTACGTGCTCTCTGATCACACACAGAAAAATATAATAGATTCAAGCCCTAAGAGAGCTGTTGGGAGAACACATATTACACACATAAATTACTGACTTGTTTTACCACATAGTTCCCTAAGTATAGGTGCTTACACCAAATCTGTTTTTTAGAAAAGGGTACATCTCGTAGCATGCAGGACTGTTCACATCCAGCTCCAAGTGTGAATACAAAGGCCCTATGTTGAAAGTTTTACCTGCATCTAGTCTGACTTACTGATTGAGCAAGCAGGAAAAAACAATTGTAGATAACAAGAACAACAGCTGGTAACTAGGCAGATTATTTTATCTGTAGTTTTGCTAATTAGTTTCTCACACTATGTGGCATGCGTAGTTCAAGGCTCATTTGAGCTTCCCAGGGGCCTCTGCTTCTGAAGGACTAGATTCTTAAGAAGCAGAAAAACAAAACCACAAAAACAAAACACCCTTATCCAAACTGACATGACAAGGTTGTAAGGTACATTGGAGCATAGAGACTCCAGATATTTCTACCAAAGGACCCCTGTGACTGTGCAGTCCAAGTGCTGTGTGCAGCATGTTACCAGGTATTTTTCCACCCATCTTCCTCCCCTTTTACAAATTTAATTCCAGCAGCGTTCATTGTTTCTCCTAGTAAGCGATTCAACTGCTGAATGACCAGAAAAGCCAAGATTCATTTTCCAATTACTGAGTCATCCAAGCTTCCAATTTCAGCTTTCGAATGTATGCTGTTGTCCTGCTAAGTCCCTATACCCAGTTATCAAGTCACCTATCAACTTTCCTTTCAGTAGCTTCATCTCCTCTAACATCACAACACAAGGCTCATCTTCCAGGTCTGGGAAAAGTTGGGGTTCCCATTTCCATCTATTTCTATGCTATGCTTAGAATTAAAACACCACAACTGCACACAGTATCCTAGTAGAGGTCTTAAGTGACCTGACCTGTGTATGTCATAACCGTCCCTGCTATTCACTAGATAACCAGAGATTAAATTAGTCCTATTAGCTTTGCATTTAGAGTACATGTAACATGGCTATTCACAAGAACTCTTAATTCATTTCCTTCTTCAAGACTCTGCTTTCCAAGAGGAAACAGGCTATTTTTTGCAGGATGCAAGGATTTTTTCATATATTACATTACATTTGGCTACAATAAAACAAATATTGTTAGGATCATTTAGCCATATTATTTATGCACATTGTACTATTAACCTGTACTGCTCCTGACTTGTTACCACACCTAACTGCAAAACATAGGTAACCAATAAAAAAATCTGAATGACACTGCACAGCCAGCCAATCCAAGAGACACAAATAATGGCCCTTTTCATTACTGTGTATAGACATCTGTCAGTGAGCCAGTTTGACTCCCATGCACAGTATATGGATTTAAAAGCCAAATGTTTAATTAAGATGTGATGTGATCCTAAGCTGCATGCTTTGGGGAGGAGGGCAATGAGAAATCGAAGTATATTATATTCTATATGGTAGCTGTTAACTACTATACTTGTAAGCTCGCCAAAGGAAAAGAAAAAAGAAAGACAAAAAAAAGTATCAGGTTAGTTTGACAGGTTGAACATCACGATGACTGGTATTAACCACACAATGCAATTCTTTGTTGACAGAAACACAAATTAACTGTTCCATTATTTTGGCAGAATTGGCAGGAGGCTAACAGGTCTGCAGCTCCTTGTGTTGAGTGTAATTAAAAGAAAAAGACCCCAAAGATCCTTTTTGAACAGAAAGAAGCTTTCTCCATGAGACTGTCTTAGAAAGAGTCATCATGATACAAGTCTGAATATGTGACATCAAACAGGATTGTACACATTGTGAACAGCAAATTGAGAAGTAGATTAGCTTAGGATAAAGGTTACAGGTGATATTCATCACAATCAAACCGTCTGTTGTTTGTTTTTGATAAACCAATATACGACAAGTTTTATTTACTTGCGTATAACATACGTTAATGACATATAAACCAAGGCACATAAGCATTTTAGCACTGTGGTTTAACTAGTACTTGACAACGGACTGGACTACAGTACTGTCATATATTTGAAATGCTCGAAACAGATTTTCACATTCTTGGCATTTTTCCAGAGGGTGTTTATACTTAACAATAACAAGAAAAAAATAAGAACATGTAACAAACATTTCCTCATAAGCCATTTGGGAGTGTCATACATTTGGTACATTTTTTTGAATAAACCTATTAATCCATCTTCAGGTTTTCTTCAGGTGCTGTTCTATTTAGATCAAGAACACGTGTTGCAAGATAAAAAAGAAATCTATGTAACCTATGCAAAATAAACATTAAAAAGTGTACACTCAAAATTATAAAGTCAACACAGATGAAAATCTTAGGCAAGTATCACTTTGACCTGAGAAAAGGTACGTCATCTTAATTCTGCAATTCATTGCACACAACAGAACCTGCAGAGAAATTAACTGGGGTTTACATACATAAACTTGTTTGGGGGAATCAAACAATTTGTAAAAGATCTTCCTCTAATCACAGCATAATGTCACCAGGCCCTACAGAATGCAGGTGCCTTGGCAGTACAGTTGACAGGACGGGGATTACGTTGATGGCTTGTCTTAAATCTGTGGTTCGCTGACAAAAAGATACATATTTGCTCCTGTGAACAATTGTTCTGTATTTTGTAAAACAGAACGAAACCTCAAATTCCTTTTGGGAGAGAGATTTTTTTTAAGTCAGTGATTAAGAAGTGATGTTTCTTTCTGTCTGAGGAACATGGAGGCTTCTCTCACCCACCTGGCGGGCAGGATTTTCTCCCTACTTCCCACCGAGCTATTGGGGAGCAGCATGAGGTCTGTGCAGCCTGACAAGATGAAAGCCCTTCTCGAGACTTTTGTTGGATAGTTCATGTTCTGACGTGTTTGTTATCCTTTAACCCTGCTTCTGCTGTAAACATGTAGCAAGATATTCCTGAATGCATAGTAGAAGGTACCAATATCCACTGAAGTTCAGTGAGAACAGAACACCTGATCTTCAGCACCAATACAGAGCCCTCAAATGTACGACTTCACCTATTGGATTATGTTAGATAGTCACTGTCGTTAACAATTAGCCATTACAACGGGAATCCCCCAAGTTTTATTTGAGGTTAACTACTTAATGCTGATTGCTGCATAACAGAATTCACCTCTGACAAATACGTTTCGGCTCAGTAAGGTTAATGGCTTCATTTTATGAAACCATTGTTTTTTAGAGAGATGCACTAAAGGCATGTGACTGCTTAAGAAGGTTCATGGTTTAATCTAGGTGTCTGTGTTTCAGACAAAAATGACTTATTAAGATCATACTGCTTTGCATAGGCTTACATTTGTGTGTGTAGGGTTTCCATTCAGAGTAGCAAAGTCAATGGAAAGGCCCAAGTTTCTAGCACTGGATTGCTCTTCTTAAGTAGGAAGCAATTCAACCTGCTGCACAAAGAAGTGACAGTAAGCCTTCTCCTGCATCAGTTAAGCACTGATCACCTCTAGGATCTGAGGAATCAGCTAAACACTTCACAGAGGGTGTGCAGATCTTTGCAGGGTGAAAGGTCGAAAAAAAATTCCTGAATGCAGTAAGGGATTGGACAGAATCCAGCCTCTTTTGCTTCAAGAGCTCCTTCCACTGAATTCAGAGGAAAACACTGGAGATGGATGCTTATACCTTTGCTAAAAGAGCCAGGTATTTGTGACCTCCCTTAGCTGTGCATCCTATGATAACAAGGATAAAACCCAGTGTCAAGTGCACTGCACTGGACCCTGTCAGACTTTCAACCTGCTCAATTAACTATATCAAAACAGAAAATAATTTTCACTGGAACACTGGGAGGCACTTTTCTTCATTGAAGGCTATTCCCTTGCCAAATCTTGACTTTCAGAGGCCAGCTGTTTCAGCATGTGAGCTGTTCAAAAAAAAAAAAGAAAAAAAAAACAGCTGGGTTTTATTTTTATTATAATAAGTGGGAGGTAGGGAATAAAGGAGTGCTTTTTCCTCTGGCCTCTTTGTTCTCTGTAAAAGGCTCAGCTGGTTGGGCTGAAATTTCCACAAACTGAATCATTTTCAAAGAGGGACTTCAAAAAATTGCAAACTGACAACCAATGGTCTACAAATTGGAAGAGACTGAAAACTAGGGGTAGATATTGGCTTGGCTTACACAGTCCTGAGTGTAGCTGTCACAGACCCAAGATTGCACAAATGCTGATATTCTGTAGGGATAAAACCTACTGTAGTAACTTATAGCTGCTACTATAATTTGCTTCAGACTGGAAAGCAGGTTCCCAATACAGTATTATAAAGTGACAGCATTGTTGAAAATACAGTCTACTGGAAGCCCAAATCAGAGCCTTGAAATCAGTTAGTTAGCTTGTGTGTAAGCTCCCCCCTGAGGAACTGAGAATTATTGCACCATACATCAGGTATTTCTGATGTCCTTGAACTCAACAACAGAAAAAAATGTTTCTATCACATTTAGCAGTGAGACAAAAAGAATCAGGTCTCTCCAGCCCATTTTAGAACTTTTGTTCAAGTTTTGCAAAAGAAAAAGGTAAAAATAAAACTCTGTTTTCCCAGGTGTACTTCCACTTTTTCCTAAGCATCAACTTAATTACACTTGGAAAGTACTGAAAGCTACAAACAGCTACTTCCTTTCACTCACTAACACTGGGGGAATTCAGGGAGCAGAACACTTGCATAGCATAAGTCTAGTTTTGAGGGGAATTCCATGAGAACCCTGACAAACTGTCCATAGGAAAGAAAGAAGGAAATAGCTGAGAACATGGGGTCATGAAAGAGGAAAAAATTTAGGATAAGAATTAATCCATTTGTCAGAAATATGGAACAAGAGAGGATTTGTTTGATGAAGTATATACAATTAACATCACAGACACAGCAGAGAAGCTGGAATCACAGCATAAATGGTTGAGGACTTCTGCTTAGGGAGCAGTCAGCGGATTAGACAACGGTTAAAATCTGAGGTGAAAGAAGGAACACAAGAAATTACAGACAGACGGGGTGAGTGAGATTAAATACGTACTTGCTTGTTTGCGTCACAAAGTGCAAGTCCAACCCTTGGAGGTGTCTTCCTCCAGGTCTGGCATTTCAAGGTTGCTCTGAGAGTTTCCTTCTATGTTTTATCATTACGTTAGCCATGTTATTAGATTGGGGAATGCTGTCAAATAATAAGATTACATTAAGGCTAAATCCCCATATCATGAATAGCACATGCTGGCAAATAAAGAGCTAAAATAAAAAGAATCAGCTCTAGCTGCTCACTGATATTACAAACACCCACCCACTAAATAGCAAATTAATTCACTGCTTCTTCAAAGTGGAGTATTTTAATGCCCTCTAACAACTCCTCCACTTAATCACTGAAGCAGTTTCCCCATCTAAGTTTTCCTTACCCTACAACTCAGCCATAAAACTGACTTCATGTCTGCAGAGCCAGAAGATAAATACTTCTTCATAGACAACAGCACAAGTAATCTGGAAGGAGATCGTCTGATACCTCCCCTTTTTGTCCTGATTCCAAACAGAATAGGAATTGGAACCTCCAAAACGTCGCTATCTTGCAGTAAATTAGAACACAGTGGTACAAACAAGCAGTTTTGCCTAGCAAAACGCAAGTTCCAGACTCAACAGACACTACAGTGGAAGTTTTAAGAAAGCAACAAAGAAGTACAGCTTAACGAAACTTTGCCCAGGGCACTATACTTCGAATCCGCACTATTCATAGGAGAGCCTATAAACAACCACTTCTAAACTAAGGACTCCATTCTTTGTTTTAATGAAAATACTCCAGTCTGTTAAGCACCATATTGAAGTAGTTCATCAGTATTAACCAAGAAGAAAAAAAGGGAATAAAGAAGTGCCATCAACAGAGTTAACAATGCTACTCCTATGGCATCAACCTCTCCTTTGAGATTTCTGAGTAACAAGAGTAACAACCGTGCTGGACCCTGTTTAGCTTCTAGATAATGTGATCACACAGCCCAGTAATCAAGGACCATGGTAAAGTAATACTGTAATCACTAACAATTAGAAATTGTTCCAAAAACCAGTGAAAAAAAAAAGTTCCTGATAATAAACCAAGAGGGTGGAGCTTCAATATTTGGCAAAGTATTAGAACTATTAATGCAGTAGTCAGTATTTTACCTAAAGCACCTAAAGAAAAAACAGCTGATAAAAAATTTGCTTCAAAGTTTGCTTCAAGGGTTGCTTTTTTTTTTTTGCAAGACAAAAGTAAATGGACAGGAAGCAAGGTGAACATAAAATGGGGATTTTCATTTCTTTAGGTTACAGTTAGTCCACTAAATTAATCTGTCTGGAGGCATCTCTCTCCCCTCCATTGATTATTTCAGCAATTTATTCTCTTATTGGTCTTCTGAACCACAAGTTGGACACCTGAGTCACCTAACATATGAGGTAAACGTCCCACAGTTAAATCAGAAACTTCTAAGCATTTTGGCTCTGTCACTAGATCACAGTCAGTATTCAGTTCTTCTTGCAGACACACTGTGCAGCCTTATCAGCAAGCTAGGAAATACCACAAAGCTTTACAACATGGTTTGAAAATTCCTGAAATAGGCTTTGCTAAGACATTTGATATGGCTTTCCATATCTTACCCTAATTCCCATTTTTAGCTCCCCTCTGAGTAAGGAACGGAAATTGATTTTGAAACCGACTGCTAAGGGGAGAGGTTCTGGGGTCGAGTTTTGCATGATACCAATGAGGATCTGTATTTCCTTAGAGAATATGGTGAAGCAGGTTTACAAAGAATCTGTACCAAAGTCAGATTTTTCAAGGAGAAGGGTATAAGATGGTATGATCTCTAGCTGGTATAAGTTGACTAAAATAAAATAAGATTAAATTAAAAATGTAAAAAAAAAAAAGAATGTGTTACAGGGAAGGAATAATCATATTATTACTGCAGGTAGTTACGAAGCATTAATTCCCCAACATCCGACAGCACTTGAGGAAATAAGCATTGAGGCAAAAGTGCAAGTAAACACTGTTTCAAATGAAGAGCAATATACCTCTTGCTCCTGTCACCCAAGCATATATGCTCTAAAGATACAGGAGAACTTATCTAAACCAAAGTGACAGGGAATTTCAAATCTGAAGCTAAAGGGCAGAAATTATACTTTTCAGATCAAAGACAAATTGGATTCTGTTATATATCAGGTAGAAGTAAAAGCTACAGCAAATCTGGCTACCATGACTTTTATTGAATTCATATATAGGGATAGGGTAAAGAAAAAGAGGCTGGTACGGAGCTGGAGTGCAATGCACTTCTGAGTACACTGCAGAGGAATCATTTATGGAAACCAAGGAGATCTTTCCAGGTATTCCCAAGTGGAGAAAGCACGATGGAGATCTGGAACTGACCTTATCAAAGCAAGACAAGCAGATCCAAGAGATATCAAGACAGCAAACAGTGTTAAACATTCATCAGCTACTTGCACAGCAGTTCTCACATCAGATAATGGAGGACAAGTATGGAAACTGTTCATCACAAATTTAGTAGATACAGAAGCAACAGCACTAACACGTCATTGGCAAGCAAGGCCAAAAAAAAGTCTCAATCGCCCTTCAGCGGTTTCCCTTTCACATTCAACTGAATAAAGGATAATACCATTTCCTCCACACATGATTTTATTTAATAAATAATGGGATCCCCACAAGCCATCCCCACTGGCTTGTGCATAGAAGAGAAGATAGGCCTAGCCCATGACTAATTTACTTAATTTCACCTAATGCATATAGGGCCTAGTTCCTCTATTCTCAAGCTGCAGATGTGTTTAACAATAAAGACTTTGTTATGGCAGCTAGTTAGAAAATAATCTACTGTCCCAGATAAAGAAAGAGGAGAGGAGGAGAGGAGGAGAGGAGGAGAGGAGGAGAGGAGGAGAGGAGGAGAGGAGGAGAGGAGGAGAGGAGGAGAGGAGGAGAGGAGGAGAGGAGGAGAGGAGGAGAGGAGGAGAGGAGGAGAGGAGGAGAGGAGGAGAGGAGGAGAGGAGGAGAGGAGGAGAGGAGGAGAGGAGGAGAGGAGGAGAGGAGGAGAAAGAAAAAAAAAGACTTTCTACCAGAATAGTCCACAGATTATTTTTCACACAAAAAAAGTCAATTTATCAGAAAAATTTAAATATGTTAACTTGGGAACACCACTTTAACACTTCATGGATGTTGTAACTTAGGTGCCTCATTGTCCCATTTTTGACTATAGAATAGCTTTCTTGGTCATACTAGACCTCTCATGAGTCATTACAGTTTTGACTCCTGTTGTGGGAGGTCACTGCATATTGCATAAACTATAATCTGACTGAAAAGCCGGACATAAGAGCCATTGCTGAGACATGACAGAAGACCACTTTCATGCAAAATTTTCTTTATCAGAAGAGCTTCGAGCTTTAAGACCTTCGGTAATGAAAAAAATATTCACGCTTTCCAAGTATTTGGCTCATCCAACTTCTTTCAATTTTATACTATATTAACACAAGGTTACGTTAGTACTTTTCTGATATTATTTTTCTATGCAAGAAGAACAGTTACAGTTTTGCCACATATCATGCAAACAGGAGCCTTATCCCAAAGCCCATCACTCTGATGTGTTCCCCATTAAAAGTCTGAAAGCAGACAAATATGAAACAGGGAAAACTCTTTAGCCCCTCACATTTTCCAACACAAGCATCACAGCTCCACAAAGGATGTTGCAAATAAGACTGTTCTTATCCAGGCAGCAGAATAAAAGCTCTCTCCAGTGTGAAGCAGTGATTTTTTTTCTTTTTTTTTAAACCACAGATGGATGTAGTCTGGAGTGATTTGACAGCCCACCAACCAACAATGTTGTTAAGACCTCACAGAAAGAGGGGGGGAAAGAGGCACAAATAAGGAATGTGGGCAAGGCTGGCTTAACCTTTGCACCACAGCAAAGGGAAGGGCTTCCCAGAGATGGCTGGAAATGGAAGAGTCTTCTACAAAACCACTATCAGATGAATGTTGCTTGGGAGGAGAGATCTATTGTGCTGAAGACCACTGTCACATGCAAAACAAGCAAGATAACTAATGTTTTATCTGAAATACCTTCCATCTGGACACAATGAAGATTCTTTTTGTTTCTATTAAAAAACACTTTTTCTTTTTTGTGAATAAATGAGATGCTTTCTGAGATAAATGAGAGCGCTGAGGAATGCTCAAAACCTGTCAAAGGTTTGGGACAGAACAGAGAAGACTGTGGCAAACAGAACTTTAATAATATCTGTATATCCATGCAACACTTTGAAAAGAAAGAGTAACTTAAATAGTGAGGATTCAATATGCTGCATAGGGATACAAGAGTAACCTGAAATGAAGCCAGGAATTCTTCAAATTCCAGCATACTATCTTAAACCATGAGACTTTTCACCAAGATGTTATATAACCTGGGTATTTAAGCTGATATGATAAACCCCCAATATTCTGCAAGTATATTATTCAAGTGAACAAATTAAAGCAATTCGATTTAAAAGCAAGACTTGAACGTGTATTTCATAAAAGTATAAGGGAATACAGCTGATGCAACGCAAGCATCTTTGGAGGTTATAGAATTAGCCAGATTTTAATGTTATTTGCAGCAGGTTTTCACATATTTCATTTTCTGAAATGCCGTTTGGTGTTTAATGAATATTCGTAAGATCTGGTCCCTTCTAAAACTAAAAAGAGGTTATCCTGAGTACTGTTCCTTTTCTCCTTAAAAGTTTAATTTAAAAAGGCTTGAGTCCTTTCAAGTACCTCCTATCAAATTCCTTCACTTGGACCAAGGTATCTCTTGGGTATTACTTTGACAGAATGAGGTTTGTTTAATGATCACAGCATTAAAGCCTTATGCTCTGAAGACATGCATTAGCACACTAGGGAACATGGTGTAAAAACAAGAGGTGAAGCAAGGTTTCTTTTCCTTCCTTCCTTCCTTCCAACAAATCACACAACAATAAGCACTTATGTAGGCATCATCTTTATTATTTTTTCAATGGACCATTTTCCCCAAAATGGTTACTCCTTGGTCATTCTATGTCCAGTCTTGCTCTTACTACTGCTGAATGCAAAAATCCTAGTTTGTTCCAGTGGTGGAGGATAAGACTATTGAAGAACAACCCATCTCTCAAAAAAGAATTCCCCTGCCATTGAAAAGTGGTGCTGTCTGGCAAATTCAAATCCACAACCAAACACTGAGAGCAGATGTCATTTCCTCAGTCCTACCCCTTGGACTGCACTGGTGTAAAGTGGATGTAAAAAGCTGGCCAGCAGGAGCAATGTTTTATACCTCCTCACACTAATGTAAATGCCACCAGCAGTTGTAAAGCCTCCGGTGACAAGTCCTCCTGCTACATTGCTTTCTTGGTTCTAAAGGCCACTGCCACCTTTGTCCCTACCCCTTTTTATGGTCATATTTTTCCTCCACTGGTAATTCACATCCATTGCCCTCAGATCTTGCTCTGTGTTAGTCCTTCAAATTCTTTTGGTTGTCTTTGGGACATGAAAACGGTCTCCTAGCTGTTGCTAAGTCAACCTAACGAGATGCTCCACTCACTGACCTCAAGAAGTCTGTGTATTAAAAAAAAAAAAAAGAAAAAAAAACCTCTCTCAACTTCTTACTAGACCTTTTCAGGTATAATTCTCCCTAATTGGCTGCAAAATGTGTCTCACTGGTTCTGAAGTACTCAACAAGTACCCAGAAAATTTCAGGATCACAAGATAATTCAGGCTGGAAGAGACCTCCAGAGGTCTCCAGCCCAACTTCCTGCTCAAAACAGAGTCAACTATCAGATTAGAGCAGGCTGCTCAGGACTTTATCCAGTTGGTGCTTGAAACCCTCCCAAGATGGAGGCTGCACAACCTCCCGAGGCAACCTGCTCCACTGCCTGACTGTCCTCATGGTGAAAAAATTTCTGCCTATACTGAGCCTAAACCTCACCTGTTTCAATTTATGCCTGTTGTCTCTTGTCCTCCCACCATGCACCATTGTGCCTGGCTCCATTTTCTTGGTAACATCCTTGCACATACTGGGAACTGCTGCTAGGCCCCCAAAAAGTCACCTCTTCTCCAGGCTGAACAAGCCCCACTTCCTCGATCCCTCCTCACAGGGCAAGTGCTCCAGCCCTAACCATCTTGGTGGCCCTCACCTGAACTTACTCCAGTTTTTCAATGTCTTTCCAGTGTTGGGGATCCAAAAACTGTGGTCTAAAAAGTGCAGAGAAAAGGGGGATAAGGACTCCCCTTGATCTACTGGCTATGCTCCTGTTAATGCAGCCTAGGATTCTGTTAACCTTTGTTGCCATGGCCCACTGCTGGCTCTCTTCATCTTGTCATCTCTTAAGACCCATAGGTCCTTCTCAGCAAAGCTGCTCCCCAGGCAGTCAGCCCCTGGCTTATATTGGTGCAAAAGGTTCTGCCTTCCCAGCTGCAGGACTCAGAATTTGTCCTTGTTGAATTTCATAAGGTTCAGGTTGGCCCTTTCCTCCAGCCTGCCCAGGTTCCTCAGAACTGGCAGCTCTGCCCACAAGTGTACTGACTGCTCCCCACAATTCGGTGTCACCTGCATACTTGATGAGAGTGCACTGTGTCCTATCACCTCCTTGAGGCCATTGATAATATGAAGCTTTTTCTTCTTTGTTGTTGCGTACACAGAGTAAGCATCTTTTTCTTATGCATCTACAGCTGGTTGTTTGTCTGGAGTGGTATAATAGAAAAAAAATCTATACAAAGAAAAAGACACTTTGTTTTGTATTTTTGCCCCCAACCCAGCTAACTATAATCAGTCATTAATAATCTCAAATACTTAAGATGCCAGACTTCACAACACATATGGCTAACAGCTGCTAGATATGTTTTTGCCCAAGACTGTTTTCCTGGCTTGTGACCATGCCTTAGATTTTTATCTTCAGGTAAGGCTAAATACCTTTTTTTTGTCATTTTCAGTTCCTTTCCATCACATTTTTCTATAATAAATAAGCTTGTAAAGTCATTAAAATTCCAGAGAAATTTTCAACAATAACATCACTTTTCCATAGGCATATTAAGGTGTACTAGAAATAGTTACACTGCCTCGGCTTAATCTTCATACTAGTTAGATAGAACAGTTTTCTTGCTCTTCTCATGGTCTACATTTCTGAGCCACAAATCCACTGTTCTACCACTTTATTAGATTTCATATAATTGAGATCACAGGGACTGACAGCACTGTAAACATCCTCCCAAGTTATTGATTTCATAATAGACTCACAGTATACTTTCTTAAAGTCTTTACAAATATTGATCACATTTCTTCTTTTCTTTGGCAGTTACTGTATTGAAGTCATTTTCTTTACTGCACACTTCCTTTCTAACACTTGTACTAACATTCTCCTTGTATCTCTTCTGTGTAAAGTATCAAAGATTGATCTTGATTCTCCTTTCTCAAAAAAGTCTATAAAGTTCCAAGTTTTGCACAGCTACAAAGAAGCTATAGGATTTCCATGTATATTTAAATTAAAAGGAAAACAACTTTTTCTTCCTTTCAACCATTTCTCACAGTGCTTTAATTCCAGAAAGAGACAACATGTAACATAGTAGTAGAAAAAATGAAAAAGACCTTAATTTCAAATGTTTTCTGTTAGCTTGAGGCAGTCAGTTCTATACACATGGGTAGAGGCACAGACTACACTCTTATGGATTACATTTAAGATGCTGAGAAACAGATGACAAATTAGAGGAAACAGGCACAACGGTTAAGCACTAAAACTCAACTCGTACTAACCCAGTACAAAGCACCTCTCTTGCATAAACATACACACATATACTTATGTATAAGGCTATATAATGAATGAAGATCAGTAGCTTAGCTTCCCATGTTGGCAATCACTCATGTATTATCAGAAAGGAAAGAACAGCAACAGGAGTCAATGGAAAATTTGAAACACTGCAAGTACATGTATACAAACAGATACTGATTAAAACAGGTATTAGTTAACACATTATTGTTAAGAGAGATTTGTATGCAAAACTGAAATCTCTCTTTAAGTGACTGAATGTCAATTCCCAATATTGTATACCATCACTTCAGAGAACAAATTAATGTTCCACATTAAACTTTTTACAGATTAATTAATGCCTGGGATATAGGTAAAAATGTTATTCAACTCCCAAATTACATTTGTGTTTATATTAATCAAGTTACTTAACCAAATTGATGTCAGTTCAAAGTGGCCAGCTAAAATACTACTACAGCAAACTGAAAAGGAGTTAACAAGTTAAGTAGATCAACAAAACCAATATTAGCTTCTGAACTAAATGGGAAAATACAATACAACGATATTTTTCAATGCATTATTTTAAGTCAAGAAACCGAGTGTTGAGGGTTTGTAGGTCTTGGCAGTATTTTGGGAACAAACTGTGACAGAAGGAAGAAATATTTTTTAGACCAGAGAAGGAAAGCATGTGTAGGTGGGATGACCCCCATCCAATACAGATAAGGCTGCAAGAAATAAGATGGTCTGTACTCCAGCTACACTTGGGATAGAAATCAGCTTCATTGGCAGGAAATAACAGTTTAGACTGACATTAGGAAAATATTAACTTTAAAGATCATAAGGCACTGGAATATAGAGATATAAAAATCTCCTTTGCAAATTTTCTAGAACAAGTTAGACAAATATCTGTCAGAAATGAGTCTGATATGTTGATTCTGCTTCACTCCTAGGAAGGAGCTCAGTTGGGCTTCCTTCGCATCCTACATGTCGAGGATTTTAAGCTGAATTAAAAAAAAAAAAATTCTCAAAAGAGAATCTGACCTCCTCAAGGTGAAACGCCTCAAAAAAAGTGGGACCCCCCCCCTCCCCCTCATTTACGTTTTTCCTCACATGACTTTTCTTAATATTTTGGCTTTTGTTTTCATTTGGAATGAACATTTCAAAAGTAAATTCCAAGTTTTTAACAGTACAAGCTGCAAACACATGAATGGATAGTCTCAGGGTCCAACTCTTTTCCACATACATACTCTGTCTTCTTTTTTCCTCATTATATTAACCTTGAATAATCTGAAATTTATTTTTTTTAGAGAGATGTAAAAAAATCACCCACTCACTACAGCCAATGCAAGCTGGTATATTCCCACCGCCCCAAACAATTCTTGGGTCACACAACTAACAAAAAGCCCTTAGCATACAGTCACAATTTAAACAACGTAAAACACGATTTGCCCCAATTTAAGAAAGTAAAATATTTCTGATACTGCATACTTTACCAGTTATGTCATGCTGTTTGAATGACTCACTGTAGATTTGATACTGATTTGGGCAATGTTTCTTCAACCACTTGCAGACATCTTGCTGGCTCCACAAAGCTACTGGCTTGGTCAGCTTCACAGTGCCAGACTAGAAACACAGAATGAGAAAAGAAATGATATTTAGTCCACACACACATTTCAGAAATCTGACTTGGTCAAATCCATGTAAGATATCAAAATAATAAATGCTATATGTGAGCTGTTCTTACTGGCAGACATCCAGCGATCACCAGCACATTGCACGAGACTCAGCTATTCAAATGTATTATGCAGGAATCACACACAGTGAAAGGTTATTTAACATTATTCTGCATTGTATATACATTTCTTGCATCACAAAAACATATTTTACCATCTCTTACTTGAATAACAGTTTAAGACCCCTTCTGGAATGATTTTTATCATGAAGGACCAGCTTCTTCCATCTGCTTTGTGACAATCAGCAAAAAGCCAATAGTTACAGCTAACAGGTTAACACTGACTTTTCAAAGGTGAAAGGTCTAATTCCAGTGCTGCAGTTTCCTATTATTATCTATTAATATGAAAAATGCATCAAATGTACTTTTATAACAACAATCCTGTAAATTTTGGCCAATATCCCTTAGATTCACAAATAAGGGTTTAATTGTTGCTCAAAAATATTTTACTTCGTGGACTGTCAAGAAGTTAAAAATCCTGATCTTCCAACTCCACTGAGCACTCCTTTTGTCTCTCTGTAGCTCTTGATCTCAATTACTTAAAAAAAAAAAAAAAAAGCATAGCAGAGTGCAGTTTTTTCTTAAGTTTTTGTTACAGTCTTGTATTTAAGTCAGCCCAGAACTACTAGGTTTAATTACTGGTTCAGAATCTATTTGTTCTACTAATCTACTAATTCTACTAATAAACTTGCTAGATAAACATATAAAAGTGTAATTTTGCTCAAAATAACAGTGGTACATTTGGCATAGGGAGGCTCTGGATTTTGCATCTTATGGGTTTGTAACAAATACAGTAAGTTTACAGATGAAAAACAGACTTGTAAAAACGTAAGCCTGTTTCTGCTCTTCATCAACTCTGTGCAATTTCTATTGTTGCAAAAGGTACAGATTACATACAGCAGAGAGATAACAACGGAGAACTGAATAATCCTAATGGAAAGAACCCAGCTTGAACTTCAGGTCCTGGCTTGGAAAACAATCTCTTGATCTGTTAATTGTATAACAGACAAGAGCTGCAGCCCTATGAAAAGTTAGAAGCCAGTGAGATCTGGCACCACTGAACAACTGATTCCCACACAGGGCCCATTTCAGTAATCACATTTCACAGAAAAATCACATTATAATGTAAATCAGAACTTTCTTAAAATACAGCTATTTTCACATGGTAGCCAGACCAGCTGTAGAAACAAACAATTGGAGGGCTGACCAGTTTACTATTAAATGTTCTAGAAAAATTAAGAGAGATACACATGACTACAGTCAGTACTACAAATCAGGAAAGAGTGATATGGAATAACTGCTCCCTTAATGACTTTTTCCATATTGCAGTCATTATCCTTGAGCTCCTTCATCTACACAAATGTGGAAAATCATATAAACAGGTCATCAATAACCAAGAAACAATATTGTTAAGTATCACCTCTCAGGTAAGACCAGTGACTAGATCAAAGATATCAGCCTAAATCAAGTGTTCCTGTAGGCAAACCTAACCTCAGTGTAGAAGTGTCAGACTTTGACTGCACCTGAAGGGCAGCAGTTGCAGCCTTTGACAAGGCTGAGGCTTTCAAATTCTCAAGTGAGACATATCTCTGTATCCTAGTTTTGATATAACCACAGAAGGACCAGGAGTATCATTATTAGGTCAAGCATGTTCCTCAATTACTATTAGAAAAGATTTTGCAACAAAACACTACTTCAAACAAGCTTAAAGACTGGTTCTGTCAAGGAATAGCAGACAACACACCAATGAAGGTAGAGCTGGTGATATCTATTCACACTGAGCATTTCAGCTGACACCACTCCAAGTTAGAGCGATATTTGCAAGAACTTCTCGTTTTTAGGCTTTCTTTTCTTCCTTTAATTCTCCTACATTCACTGTTATACGAAGTGGGAAGAACCCCTGCTTACCACTTTAAGTGTTGCCTCCTTAAAAACAAAACAAAAAAAACCCCTACAATTCAATATTTTCATGAAAATTCAGTTTTACAATATACTATCTGAACAAATAAATTAGCAGTTTAAAAATATAAAACACACATAAATTAAGTCAATTGCATTATCATATGTTTAAAGCCATACTTCATTTAATCAAACAATTCACTTCCACGCATAAGTTGGTTTTTTTTTTTTTTTTTAATATAAAAATATCGAGTTCTAGAAGACCAGAACTACAGGGATATAGTTCACAGAATGGTTGAGGTTGGAAGGGACCTCTGGAGATCATTTAGCCCAACCCTCCTGCTCATGCAGGGTCACCTAGAGCACGTTGCCCAGGATCATGTCCAGGCTACTTTTGAATCTCTCCAAGAATGGAGACTCCACAAACTTTAAGGGCAACGGGTCCCAGTGCAACCCAACAAACAAACAAAAAAATCCAAGAAAATATATTCAAAGTGACTGCATCTTTTTTTGCAACACAGTGTCTGTCCAGGAAACTAAACAAGCTTACATAAATGTGCAACTACTACCAACAATGTTTAACTTTGGGCATTGCTGATACAATGGTGTTCCCACACCTTTATATCTATTTATTTCATGATTTTGTCAAAGAACTGAGTCTACAAAATAAAATCAAAGTATCTGTTCCCATGTTGTGCACGCAAAATACCTATCCTCCAACTCCTTGGGTGCTGTGGTATATGATTAAGAGATGTTTTTCTGTAAAGATTGGAGGTGAAGGAGAATGCCATCTCAACCATTTTTCTCCATGGCAGATTCCCTTGATATTGCCAGCCAGGGTTTATTCCCACGTTTATGCAGATTACTTTGTCAGACAGACCTTTTCAAAATTGCTTTGAAATTTTTCATTACTAGAAGCCTAAAGGACTGAAGCAATTTTAAGCTAGTGTTTTGTGTGTCCTATTTTGTCCATAAAAGACACTGTGCAGAGATACTAACTTAGGTCCAGGGAACATGGCAGAGATAAAATTCTGACTGGCAAATATGCTGTGAATTTCTTGTGTCCTCTTTTCCCTCTCTGTCCTTCACCACCTGGGTAGAAGTTAAATAAATGGCACAAAAATTATAGTTGAATAGATAGTACAATGCACATCCCTTAGCTTAACCTTTTTTATTTGTTTTTAACAAAAACACTCTTACCAGAAACATGGATCCTGTTCTGAAGAAGCAACCACACGCCATTGAAATTTACAGCTCTCAGAATAATGGGCAAAACCACATATTCCCCCAAATAATTGTTTCTAATCTTACACCGGCACCCACCAACCTACAGCAAGCAGAAACGTGATCGACAGACTTGTCGCCACACAAAAGGAAATTTCAGGGGTGTTCTCCCTGTGCTGCAACAGGGACAGTGCTTGCTTTACTGCTAACCCTTCCGGGAAAGAGGCCAGTCTTCTGCACAGACACGACTCAGCAGAGATTTGGAGAAGGGACAACTTCTGCGTACACAGCAAGTGCCCCATTAGTGTGCCTTGTTCAACTATGAAGACAAAAGGCTCCTCTTTGAACTTCTCTACTCTGCTTGTTACTGCTACTCGAGTCAAAGAAGAAAGAGAATGAATTTCAACGAAGAGCCCAATATTATGGGATCTTGCACATAATATTATGGGATTTGGGGATAACTTTTTGGGATTATGGGATAACTGATTTTTATTACATGCGTATATAAATGCATTTCCTTTACAAATACATCAAAGGAAAAAAACAAAAACAAGTAAAAATAGCTGTATAATAGTAGCAGTCTCTCTGATTCCACAGAAAACCCCAATAACAGGGTCAAGACTTTAACACCTGTATCTCTGTATGAATTTCTGCTGAAATTTAAAGAAATTTCTAAGCATTGCTTTTCAAATATTTGAAGACTAGAGCTGTCAGCCCTTGAAAAATAAATTGTTAATGGCTTTTCTTGTGCGTCATAAAAATACATAAATTATAAATATATAAATACAAATAAAAATATAATAAAATATATATATATACAAATAAAAAATAGCTGACGATAGCTTTACAAGCTATTTATTCCTAGTTGGAAGTACACAGGTGATGAGAATGTTTATTATAACTGGAGAGGAGGCTGTTTTCAGTTCAGCAGCTACTCTTTTAAAAGGCTTAAACACTGTTGTGCTAGATATCTAAATAACCAAGTTTATCAGCAATTACAGCACCAAAGTAACATTTCCCTCTATGCCTGTGGAACTGAAATGTGGCTACAAATGTAGATATTATGCAGTGCAATATACAGATCACTGCATAGCAAATACACACTGCAGTTCTTTACTGTCAGGGCTCAGAATTATAATGAACGTAACATGTCCAACAAACTTATAACCGCAGTCCAAATAGGGCTTTTTTTTATATAGAAACTATAGCAACACCAAGCATTATGTTTAATTTTCTAATTCATAAGGGCTTGATGAGTTAGAAGAATATTCACATTTTGAAGCAATGGTTATAAATAGTATCGTTGTCACCTTTATTTTGGAATGTCATATCCAAAACGTTCTTTAATCAGATGCTCCAAATCTAAGCTTATTAAAAAATAAAAATCAAACCTCTTTACCATAATACTCATCTGTGAATTTCTACCCTGCTCTAAAGCTAGATCTTATTTATGCTAGAAGATTCTCAGTATACCAAGGAACATGACCGTGACCACTGTGACCACACAAACATACTTACAAAATAAGTATATAGAAACTAAGTATATAGAAACCACTAAGTATATAGAAACAATCTAGACAGGTGGAAGACACATTATGCCCTACTTTATTTCTGTTCTTCAGATCAGTCAAATAGTAGGGCCAAACTGATATAAAAAAATAATAATAATAATCTTTGGTCTAGCCTTCTGTTTCTTTTTCCTAACATAAACTCTTCCTAAAATTGCCCTTTGCTGGCAATGATTTCATAAATTTTAATGCTGCAGAACACTATGCAAGTTGTGTGCCATATATAGGTCCAATGCGTATAAAAGTCTTCAGTATTCAGATCTTTTCTTGTATATTGAACCTGTTTCTTCAGGATTTTGTGTCAAACTCTTTCCTCTAAATTTCCTAAACACAGTTTTGGCTATGTGTACCTCTAGCTATAAAAATGACTATACCAAGAGGAAAAAAAATAAATCAGCATATTTAATACATGACACTTAATTTCATGCTCTGTTTGTTCCATGATGCAGAGCATACAGTATTTAAAATCACCAACTCAAGAAAAAAAAAAAAAATATATATATATATATATATATATAAATCAAACTGATAGCTCGGGCATTAATAGAGTATTTCAGTGTTCAGAATAGCATTAGCAACCAAGCCCTGTTCTTCCTAAGCAGCGACAAACAAGTTATCTCATCAGCCTTACAGGTGCCGTTTACCAAGCCTGCCAATTTCCAAGGTCAATATATTCACCAGAATTTCTTCATTTACTGTATTTTACGCTGGAAAAGAAAAAAAAGACTCTTGTGTTTTTGAGTGACAAAGGATTGAGCATAACTATTAAAAACACTTTACGCATGTGATTCAAGTTATTTGAAAGAACTTCTCAAAACCAAGCATTTTGTGCATTTGTGAGTGTGCTCGGATTCCAAAATCCAGGGAACCTGGAGATCATGTTCCTCATTCTAACAAGGGAGCAGGACTCCTAGAAGATTGCAGGCCTGATACCATTTGTAACATCCAATTTGCCTACACACTGATCCTGACACATAAGGAAAATCCATGCACATTTACCCACAAGTTTATCCAAAGTCAGGCCCTACACTTTCTGCCCAATAAACTTATATAAAACAAAGCCCGAGTAAAAGAGACACTTCTTAAAGCACGAAGGCAGGTTCTGTTCCAACACACATCATGAGACTCTCAGCTCCACAGTTTACAGCTAAACCAGTAAAGGACAAAGCCACGCTGCTCTTGTTACAGTTCTGCTGGTCAAAGGACATGAGCGAGGCAAAGCTAGGAGGAGAAACACCATCATTTACCAGCTGAGCTCTGCCAGCTGTGTTTCAGATGCAAAGACACCTTCATGCTGAGCACACCTTGAGTACACCTGCTTGGCGTTAACCCAGCTCGGCAGTTTGAGAGAAGAGGAGGCTGTAAGCTGCAAGAGAAGGAACTGGAACAGCAAAGGAAACCATTAAGGTCACTGCCGCCTAATGGGGACAGAGAGAGGGTGATGGGTAGTTATCACCCATAGAGTAACACAGACTCAGCTATGGCAGGAAACCTTATAACGCGGCAGGAAAGCATTGGTTTGTCTGTGATCAGACAAAGAGAGGACGGGAGGAAATAGGTGGGATCACTTTAGGCATGAAGTTGAGAAGTAATGAAATATATTTTAATCAAAGTGCGAATATCTTCTGCAAGCAAACTATGAAGGTCCACACATATATTTAAAAATTAGAAAAATAAAACTGTATTTATATTTGATATGGGTAGATATAGCAGTGAACTTAAACTATGTAACTCCAAAAGCTACCTAAGTTACTATCAAATCTTTCAGGCTGTTCAGGAAGTAAGACTAACACCACCATTTTCATAATTTATGACAAGAAGCAGGAACATCAATGCCCAATAAGAATCTCAAAATCACTAAATCACTTATTTTTTTTTTCCCCAAACATGCTTGGGTTATATTTCTAAAACTGAGAAAATAAGAATCTTTTTCATATATTCCCAAATTACTTCTCCAAAGTTAAACTGCCTATATAAAATTCAGAATTAATGACTAACATAAAAGCCAAGTTTTCAGTTCCGGAAAGAATAGATGAAATGAGCAAGGGCTGTGAATGTATTTTTATATGATATCTTAAAATATTGAAGAGTTTGGAAAGGACACATTTTGGTTTAGAAATACACTTTCTCAGACAGTCGTACTAACAGATTTTTCTAGCAAAGACTAACAAAAATTACAATAATAAGCACACCCCATAAAACACAAACCTCCACTGTGTTATGTTCCAGTTGGTATCATTCAGGATTTTAATTAATCTAATTTGAAATGAATTAATAGAATTTTATCTAAGAGATGAAAATGACAAGCAAAAGGAAGTGTTTCTCTATTTTAAAAAAGAAATAAAGGAAAACACTGTAAGAGTCTTTGCCTTTTATAATGATAAAAATGGAGTGCTTAAAACTTTAATTGGGTCAGAAATTCAAACGGCTACATTCTAATTTATTACTTAAATCACTGTGAAAAACAAACCAGAGTCAGTATAGTAGATAAAAGATTTTTAAATAAGTCCTTGCAATTTAGTTTAAACAAAGCTTGCTTTAAAGGCCTCCTATGCACTGGCTTTGTTTTTAACCAGGAAATAAACTACTATTAATGCCACCAAGAAGGACTAAAACAGAGCGACTACAGAGGCCATTGTACAAGACAAACGCACCTATGACTCAACACACAGCGTCCACTTTTGATGAAAGCCATACAGCCACAGGAGACCTACAAAGTCTCCTGAATCGTGCTGGAAACTCGTTCAGTTTGCGCCCTCTGAGCAGCAAGCTCACGTTTCACGTTTGCAGCCCAGCACCAAGCTCACTTGCTCCACGTAGCAATGTGCAAAATGCAGCTGCTTGGCCTAACCCATGACGCCCTGAGCACGGCAGAGGGAGTCATACAGTGACACAAGAGCATGAACTGGAGGCTGTGCAGCTGCCAGGGAGCTCATATCTGTTATCACAGGCTGATGCTCAAAAGTGTGCCACCCAAACCGTGGCACCCAAACTGCACCGCAGCCCTTCCCCACCTTGGACATGCCCGGCACAGTCCCACAAGTGTTCTCTCCTTCCCTGGCCTGGGACGCTGGCACAGGGCCACACCACACTGCCTGCCGTCAGGGTCCACATGTGGTGTCCCACAAAAGACAAGGTCGGTTACCTATACGTATAAAAGGGAGTCACTTCTCATCACTGGCTGGTAGAAGAGTCTGAGTAGAGCCATAATGCCTTCTGGTTCGCCTAAATCCACATTCTCAAAATATATAGGTTAAGAGAAGTAACTCTGTGCAGCCAGCTTGCCGTGTCTGCAAAAGCATAATGAACTCCAGACAAGGCATCCAAGGCTCCAGCAGAACCGCAGGCCTCAGTGACTCTGAGCTACCTCAAACACACCTGCAGTTCAAGGAGAGATGCAAAATGGACGCACAGAGAGATCATGGCCCCCTCATTCCAGTCACTGAACAAACGGGGATGCTCTTCTGACCTTGCAGGAGGAAGGAGGCAGGACAGATGGAAATGGTGACCTGAGCTGAGGACATCTGAGCAGAGCCAGCCCTGTGCAAGAGTAACTTCTACACCAGGGCTCTACATCAACATAACACCACCCCCTGCTCAAAGACTGATGAGCCAGAAGACAGGTCTTATCTAGTTTTCAAGCAACACCTGGATTGATCCAATCCACTACCTTCTCTACTTGTGCCTCCAACTTGAGTGTGTTATAAACAGTCTGTATGGGGGGAAAAAAATGAAACAAATGATGAAAAACAACAGGATTGACCTGAAAAACAAGAGAGTATTAGAGGGATTTAACTAGTTAAAAGGCTGTCACAAGCATAACTGTCAACAGGAAAGGATAAGTTGTGTTGTCAAATAAAGTGTCACTGGGCATTATCCTGATTGTGATACAGGCAGCATCCACACCAAAAGCAGAAATAAATAAGATGACACATTTTGGTGGAAGTATTCTCATTCAATGAGATATTACACTCTGAAGGCAAGAATAATGACTGGCAGATGCTGGTGTTGAGATAAATTTTAGTGGCATTATCAGCAAACTATGAAGAACTGAACTGTCAGGAGGAGAAAGGTGAAGACTAAGTATTCTTCAGCATTGTCAAGAAACTTGCCAGGCATCATGCTAATTGCTATCAAAGCCCTGAAAACCACTACTGGGACAGACAGACCAACAGCGCTTAAAATAAGATCACAAGTAGGACCAGGAGGACAATCAATTTTTGGTTTGACAGCCAAATCCAAAGCAAAGAGTGTAATGTTTTAGAGTTCACTTAATTTAAAAACACTGTGCATTTTTATCTTTCCAAACTAAAGATCCATTTCACTCAGTACAGAAACTCCTTTCAATCCAAAAATTGAGTATTTGCTTTTGGATATTTGCAAGAGAAAGCAGAGGAAGAGAGCTGCTCTGTCAGGTAGGAGTTTCTACTTATGCAAGAAACTTCTTCACTGATGTGGGTTTGATTCCCCTTCTCTACCTGTGGCAATTCAAACCACACAGTCCCTGTCCAAAACAGGGCTCTAACAACCAATGCCTTGTATCACAGACTGCAGTCTTCATAAAATAAGCACAATTTCTCCTACTTTTATATACAGAATCCTACTCAGGACACTGCATAAATCTGGAGAAGGGATAACAGTTGTTCACACAGCCAGCGCCCCGTAAGCATGCTTGTGCAACCACAAAGAGAAAAGGTTCCTCTTCGAACTTCTCCAGCATACTTGTTACTGCTACTTGAACCAAAGAAGAAACAGAATGAATTGCAATGAAGAGCAAAGTACTAACAACATCAAATAATTAACTAAACTTTATTATGAGCATATATAAGCACATGTTCTTTATTGCACATAATCACCCACTACAGCAAGAATGGAAACTTGAGGCATTCACCCCGGACGTGGCACCCATAGTTAGCAAGCTAGCTCAACTTTTATCCAGTCTTATGGACTAGATATTTAACCCAATATGAATCAGCTTCATAGCATGAGTCTTTATCCCCAGAATACTCCATTCACACTGGTAACAGGCACAGAGGAGTGCCTCACCTTGGTTTAAGTTGTAGGTTCAAATCCATTCAGACAGGAATAAGCAGCTGAACTGGAGTGTACCTAACCGCTAAGACAGTGATGAAAAGAAGCCCCCCTTTTTCAACACTGCATCCTGAACCGAGAAACACAGTCATGGCAACTGAAAAAAAACAAACAAACAAACAAAAAAAACACACACCAAGAATAACACCACCCAAACCCCACCTATACTACAAAATTGACAGTCACAAAGGAGTATTTATTACCTTTTTTTTTTTTAAACCAATTCGGGCACCTTAACAAGTTGCATCCTAGACAGTTACATTTAAGATGCAACTAAACAGAGACTGCTTGTCAGTAGCTCCATTAAAATATGTACAAACAGGATTGACTCCAGGTATATAAGTAGGTCCACTTCTTTTCTTGGAATTCCTCACATACTTAAAGACAATGATATACAAGAATTTCGCTAGAACACAGCCTAGAGCAGCAACAAAATCCACTGACCAGGCTAGACTGGAAGAAATTTTAAATTTGTTGGAAAATACTAATATTACACTGAAATATTGTTGCACTTTAACTACTGAACAATAAGGAGCAAAAGAGAGCTAAACATGGTAAGGTCTGAAGAACACTACAAACTTTTGATTTAATACTTGGTAATTCAGTAATAAGAGTTAAAGGAAGTTGGTCAGCCTGTATTTGTTTTGCTGATCACCAGAATGCCTCTGACTGTTTGCCACAGGCAAACACATCTGGTGATGCCTCATCGGTAATTCTTTACTCATTTAATTGGATTCTTTCAAAAGTGGCTCAACAAGCAATAGTTAGCAATAAGAATTGCAAAATAGGCTGCTTTGAAATGAGAACAGCTAGGCAAAAAGTTCTACAAACACAGGCTAAGTCTATCTTAGAAACATTCACCTAGGGTCAGTGTGGGATGTGTGGTTTTTGGATTTACTGGTGAAGTTACTCTGACATAACAAATCTGTCCATCATAGGCCACATCTGAATCCTTCTATTTCTAATTACAGTATTCTTTGGAGAAAATATTCTGCATCTCACATCCTCGACTTTGGGAAGTAGCTTGTATTGTTTTTAATAGCTGCTGTATGTCAGAGGTGAAGGACACAAGTCCATTTTTTGATCTTGAAGACATACACAGCGAAGCATTTCTGGATGAGAAGAGCAATAAAGCAAATTGTTGTTTCAGTGCTAGCAGGTATGAGGCTAATTCTGTCATTAGCTCAACAACAGCACATTTGTACTAGGAGAACATTTAACATCCTGAGAGGATCTTAATCCCTATTAAATAATGACAGGTTGCTTTCTTGCAAGGTTTACTCCTTCCAAGTGAATCACATTTTTGACACCTTTGTTTCCAGCAGATGTGCCAATTAAGAGGATTGTACTGTATGAAGTAGTATAACCTTTCTATGCCAACTTCCAGTCTTTATAGATAGGCTCATTCATATGCAGAACGCAAGTGTAGCAGCCAAGGCATTTTATACCCCAACAGCAATCAAAATTTTTTGGATATCTTTGCCAGTTGACTCTTAACTACATTCTCTCAAGCCAAATCTATTTTGAGCAGAACTGTTATAGGCCAGGCATGTACCTGAGTAGAAATAAAAAAAGGCCCCCAAGCCTCAACAACAGGTCAACCTCTTGTTTCCTAGCGTGACATTGCTCTCACTTCCAGCAAAGGGGAGGGGGAAAAGGCAAACGTTGGTGGAAGAGGCAGATTACTGCGGCTGTCTGACTCATGCAAGAGCGCTGCAGTGCCTGTGTAGAAGGTCATAATGGATTTATCAACTTAAGTAGCATACCTGCCTTCTAGATATTTATTTTTCAAAATATTCAGGGCACTTTTGACCTCAATTTAGTTTCTTGCTAATTACTGTTGAAAAAAACAGTGTTTATTCCCTAATAAGAGAAGTTCTTTTAATTCTTTTATCACCTCTATGAAGGTGCAGGGAGCTTAAGCATTACAATGCGCTTTTTATCCCATTTATTAGGGAAAGCAAAGCACCTCAAACTCAGATTCGTGAAGGCCAGCCCCTCCTGCCTAGGAAGCAGCCTAAGTTAGCTAACAGGAAAATACAAAGAAAGTGGCAGAGTGCAAGCCCTATATTCACATCAGGGCCAACACAGGCCAAAGCAAGGCCTCTTTTCTTGCTCACAGGAGGCACCTCTTCTTGTAGTGATGTAAATAAACTCAGAAGCAAAAGAAAGGTCCATATTTTAAAAGAAAACAGAAAGATGTGCCAGCAGCACCATCTTTGCTCAAAAGCCCAAAGATTTGGAGCTCTAGAGCCCACATCTATGGGACTTGGGGGGAAGGGGGGGGGAAGAGGGAGGAAGATTACTATCATTGCCGTGCTTTGAACTCCCAGATCAGGCCATCCATAGGAAAACAGGACTTCCCCAGGAACACCCTGGCACCAAGGGAAGTCTAAGCACAAGAGGAATGATGGTCAAGTGAAGATTTAGATCTTTGGTTCCAGGTACCAGTTGTAAATCCAGCTCAAACATTGCGTCAACCCAACGCAGCATAAGGAACTTAGGTCTTAAGAAGATGGATGCGAAAGAAGGGCAGACAGAAGTTAAATGATTATGTGAGACAGAATCTAAACTCTTGATTAAGCAGACAATGCTCTATACACACACCACTGCATAAAGACACATGTAACTTTAAGCATGTCAAATTTCACTTTACATCTGCAATGTCATTCTGCTTTCCTGATCAGGGCTTTGGTTTCAACCAACCATGTCTGGCAATTGATTTTTTTTTTTTCTCCTCACAATTAACACATTTAACTTTTTTCCTCCAGAGCTGGCAAATTTTCTGAAAAACTAATGAAAAATGCAAGCAGGTCCAGTAACACTTCAACCACATGTATAAGGACATCTTTATTTCCCCCCTGCTTTTTATATCCATCCAACCACAGATGAACAAATGACTCCATGTGAAACTCACAGCTCTATTGATTTATTTAAGTTCTTTCTAAGCAGCATCACATTTAAAAATAAACTAATCCCTATCTAGCCAGAAAGATCAGGTAAATCTGCAATGTTGATATGCAAAAGAAAAACTTTAAAACTGCAGATGACTTGCCAAATCCACTTTGCAGCTTTATTTTAGGCTACATTATTGCAGTGCCTCCCAGGTCAGCTGCAAAACTGAATTAGTCTACTATATATTCTCCACTACTCAATGTTTGTTCAAGGTTTTTACACTGGAAGCTTCTGAATTTGTCCAAGTTCAAACCAATACACGTTCACAAGCAAAAGTAGTCCTTAAAAAAAAAAAAAAAAAAAGATGAATGATGTTTCAAAGTAATCTAGGCAAAACTTCTTTTTTTTTTTTTTTTTTGGCATTCCCTCCAAAGTCCCCAAGTTTTCTAACCTTCTAGACATCAGAAATAAGAGAAATTAACTGTTAAGGAATGTTACCAGGCCTTTTACATGTAAATACATCCAAGCATTGGGAGCATAAGCAGATAGCTGATATAAAGAGCACCATCTACTGACAGGTTGCATTTTGACAGACGCAAACAGTTTGGCAAGGCACTGCACATGGCTTCCAGATAACCTAGCTTTTAAGGAATGCAACTTTCTCCCCAGTGATGTATAATATTTGTCATGTTGTCTCTCACTTGCCCTGCCTCTTCAATGCCATTTAACCCATCCTCGCACCGGTGGCTCTCGAGGCATCCCACTCCCTCCAAGACGCAGCAGCACAGTTTTAGCAGTCAGTCCCCACCATCTTTCCATTTCTTTCCCATTTCATACTTTCTTTGAAGCTTTCCACATTAATATACTCTTCCCTCTTACACAGAGAAGAACAGCAACTATGCTACCATTTTACAATTATCAATTAACATTTTATTAGCAGTACCTTATGAAGACATGTTTCCAAAACCTACCGAGTCAACAAGAATTTTCCATTGAAGTCAACTGCTTTTGAACAGTCCCTAGATGAGATGTATTTACCGCAAGACTACTGAGAGCTTCAAGGGATACTTAATGAGACGAAATATCTAAGGGATACTTAATGAGACGAAATATCTTTCTATGTTCTCATAAAGGAGATTATATGGAGATGTGGGTTTCTTCCTCACTTGTCTCCTACTTCTGTTTTCTTTCTTTGAACACAGTACTACAACCTTATTTTACTACACAGAAGTATCACATGAATAACATTTTATTATTTCACTGCACAAAATTATTACACGTGAGAAACATGAGAAAAGGCTGGTCCCTGAGACACAAAAAGGAATTATTATCAATATCTGAAAATGGTTCTGATGCTATTCTCTTAGCTAATATGATCAGAAATATCCTTTATAATATCCTTTATTATCATATATAATATCTTGATCACTTCTAAACTCAGGCATACTATACAGTGGCAATGCACCAAACTATAAGCCACAAAGTTTGAAAGTACTTCCTAGCACTATTGCAATTAGTTACTATGTAACATTTGTGTTACAACACAAGAACAAGTTTATATATATATATATATATATATATATATATATATATATGAATGAAGATAAAAAATTAAATAACTTTTTAACAGAATAGTCACAGTTCACTGGTACTAAAGGCCTTCAACTTGCTAACATAAGAAGCACTTGTAATAATCTATTAATTTTAAAAGTTAAAACAGAGAGGAAACATTCACAAAGTTTTTGCTTTGTGCTGTTTCACTGATTTTCACTGATTAAAACATCAATAACACATCTAAAGCTCAGTTACATCTTTATATTTCATCCCGATTCCAAAGGTCAGTGAAACTCAATATACTGGTTTTATACAATAATTTTCCTCAATCAATTTAGAACAGGAATAAAAGACAGACAATTGATATGACTTTTACTAAGGGAAAGGTTATAGTCAATCTTGTTTATACACATGGCAAATTAATATCCATTAATAAAATAAAATTATGAAAAGAATTTTCTAATAGCTAGGAAAGTTTCAAGTTTCACCAAGTTTTACTGCCCTATTTGCTTGGATCAGTGCAGAGTTTTACTCTTTTAGTCTATTTGATTGCCTCAGAAACAATTTTCTGTTTTTTCCTCAGTTCTCAGATATGTAAATACAATGGGATATTCAGATCCATCCTAGAAATTATTTTTCCATTACACCATATTTCATCCTCTGCAGTCCAGTTCCCTCTTGCTGCCCATGCTCTATCGCTTTGCTCGACCTCTGTCATCCACCCTGTAGTCTATGTTTCCATCAGCTTTGTCTTTTGATCCTTTGAGCTCAGTCATATATGTTAGGCTATGTAGGATTTCACTGCTTCCCATTCTCCGTGCTCATGTAATTCATGTAGTTCCCCATGTTTATTTGATTATGGCCTTGGACGCAGAGGACCTGCTATACTTCTCTGAAGAAAGAACATTTGCAATCACCTGCCTTATAAGAGCACCTGAATCTCATCTTTTATACACTAGTACATTAGAAGTGTTTGGTGAAGTGGTGTAAAATCAGAAAACATTTGGTTAACAAAGTTGTTATTCTTTCAGATTGATACCTTCCTTAAATTTCTCTTTTTAACCTGATTTAGTCTTCCCTCTAGTCTATTTAGACTGGTTCCATAGGCATTTCTCCCAGCAGCAAAACCAGCAGAGCAACACTCTCTATAGCTGCTGACAGCATGGCTAGGTGATTAAGATAAGTCAAATTAACAAGGAAATGCTGCCACATAGGACAGTTCTCACTGGGTGCTCTTGACCAACTACTGTTGGGTATTACACCACTAACAGAGGCCAGAGTGAGGCAATTCAGGTGGCTGATAAATTCATCATCAGCTCACTGAAGTCAAAGAACAGAGCAGTCAGCTCAGTAAGATGAGAGAAAGCAAGCACTGGGGACTGCAACTGCTACAGGAGGAACACCTCATTTAGTGATATATTAGTATTAGGTTGGTTTAGTTGGGAGACACTGGCAGTCCCACCCCATCCTGCCCCCTCTCCCCCCAGGCGTACTGGTATGAATCTCTGTAAGGACCAGAAGCGAACCAGGTTTGTTGGCATTAACTCTGAAAACAGAGCAAAACCAGAATCCACACAGAATAAAAAATTAGCCCTCCTCCCTCCCCAGGGCAGGGAGGAAACCGGGGTGTGTGGGAGGAAGAGGAAGATGATCACACAATAGAGTTAAATAAGAGTCATCAGCAATTACCTGATCTTATTTGACATTATTGTGCAATGCATAGAAGAGCTAACTTTGTTTTCAAGTCCAGTTTCATCTGTTTTTATTTTGCATTTTTAGAATCACTAGCAATTTGCATAAAATATTATAGAGCACAGCAATAGGATGCACTCTGTACTTTTTTTGGGGGGTGGCTGCCAGGCCTACTCATTTAACCTGACTGCATTCTATAGCATTCTTTTTAGAATCAAAAGTTGAAACAGCTCCCTTCTCAATTATTCTTTTTTTTGGCCAGTATCAGTATTTTTAAGTCCTTTGGAACCTGGAAACCAGGGGGAGTGGGGATGGCAACATGTTTTAATGCACATATTCAGCTAACTGAATTTCATCTGAATTTGAGATTTTATCAATATTCTGAACACTCACCTGATATGAACATCTCAGTCATTTGGCACAGTTTTTTACTCCTTCAAAAATACTATTTAAAAATTAAAACCTTGACATACTGTATTATGTCCCCAGAGACAAAGGGGACATGAAAAAACATGTATGAAAAGCTAAGCTGACAGTCATTTGGCAAAACAACTTTCTGAATAACCATTCAGCTACCAGTCACTCTGCATAACAAACCATAGTTTGCAAGCCATGAAGTATCCTTCTCTACAGGAACAGTATTGACAGTTCAATACATGTGAACCTAAACAACCACTTCAGTTTAAAACTCTCCTACAGTCAACAATAAAGGTATCAGGAAAGCTCTGCACATGAAATAACGCTATTTTCCTTATCAAGTATACAAACTTCACAAACCAACATGTAATGGTAAAATGTTGTCATTAAAACTATTTTTTCTTCAGGACAAACCTGTATAAAAAGCAAAAAGTCTGAGTCACCAGAACATAAATAAGTTTGAGACAGTCTTTTATGTGAAGCAGAATACACAATTGTAATGGTCTTTATGTTCAAAAAAAGTTTTTAAATTAATCAAGTATATTGATTAGTTAAAATACATCTTCAAACCTATGCACAAACTGTATTTAGATAAAAGACTATACACCAGCTTAGGTATGCTCAAGTTCAGTCATATCTACCTTTTCATAATGAAAACATTCACGAAATCCTTGACAATCTGAAGTGTATTGCTAAGACTGAAAGCAGTCAGCCTTGAATGAAAGATGAATTAATAGCAGTTCTAAAACCATTAGATACAGACTCTATTGTCATGCTTTTGTTTAAAACAAGAAAAAAAGTCAAAGAAATAGAGGGTGTCTAGGTCAGCTAAGTCATCAGTAGTTGATGGATGCACTTACAAACATTAGAGAAAAAAGAAAAAGAGGCAGAACATAATACCCACTTATAAGACACTGTATGTTAAGGATGGAAAAAAGGCCTCAAGATGTGCCGTAACCCTACCTTGTTCAGAGCTGAAGGTTTTGTATTCTTAGATATGCATGTCAAGGACACATTTAACTCTAGAAGTGCAGCTTGATGTATCATCACAGTATTCATTCCTAGACACTGATAAAGTTAGAAGAATTCATTCTCCCAAATATATTTTCTGAGAACAGCCCCTACCAGTAATAACTACGAACTGTGGGTGAGGAATTAGGGGATAACGGAACTAGCAGAATTGTCACTTCAGGAGGTGTTAATGACTGCTAGCAGGTGCGTGGCTGATCCCTGGATAAGCGGGAAGTGTGAAGGTTATGTTGTGAGGACACTCAAAAGGGTGGCCTTGCTCTGCCTCCCCAACACTCCAGGCTGCACACTGCTACAGTTTCCACTGTTGCAACTCTTGAGGGGGCAAGGAGCAGGATCGCTTCTGTTAGCCCCTGTAGGGCCTAAGATGGGCACAGCTGTCTCCTGAAACACATGCTGAGCTTTCCCTGCTGCATACCCACAGTCAGATTGGTGGGAAGCCCCGAGCAGAAGCTGCTGGTTATTCAACCAGAATCAGGCATAGGCAGCTCTCGTAATGCTGCATCACAAGGCTAGGATCAGCATCTCCCATTTTGGGCAATGGTTTGCAAAGCAGAGTGAATACTGCATCACTCTTCAAAACTGGGCATGGCTAAGGACTCTAGCGAACTCTTTGTGCAGATGCCTAGAGAAGGAAAGTAAGATTCTGGTCATTACAATTAAGGAGCAACTGTCTGAAATACCAGTGACAGCTTTATTATTATCACTGATAACAGGACACTGCCATGCAGATGGATCTCATCTTGTTTTATAATCACTGAAGGAAGAGGGGCTGACTATGCAAAGGACCGCTTATAATACTGGTCTAAATCAGTGTGGAAATGTTTTAACACTCCTGTAGCCCTGCAAACCCCACTTGTCATCTCCTGAACTTTCTCATCCCATCCTCTGTTCTTCCCTTTAAAATGTCACTCTCTTTTGGCTTTTCCTCTCTAAGTATAAACACATGGCCTTTCTCTGAGTAAGCCTCCTTAAATGCATCCGTTTCTTCAGTTGTCACTCATTCCTTCAGCCCACCCTGCCTATAGCGCTGCTGCTGCAATTCCACACTAGATCCTCTCCCAGTGCACTCCCACTCCTTGTTCTCCATAGCAAGATAGATGAGCAGAAAAGGTACAAGCACTAGGGGAAAACAGGATCAATTTGGCAGGTGAGGCGAAGACTACACTGGTGGGCCATGTGTCAGTGAGTAGGTTCTTACTGAGCTGGCAGACCAAAAACAACAGTTGGCATATTGAAGAGAATGGAACTCATCACGAATTTGCATGGATATATATACACAGAGCCAGAGACAGGTCAAAGGTAAAATAAGTAAATGGCCAGAAAACAAAAGGTAATCTCTATTTACTTCCTAAACCATGAGATTTGTTGAAGGAATTGGATTCAGATCCCTTAGCTCTTAAAGAGAAATGACTTGTGATGTTTGATCCTGTGTGAGATCATTCACAGCATTTGTCTTTCCCAAGTGCTGAACGCCTCAACTGCGCACTAAAATTATCACCTCTCAAAATTCAAAAAACAGACTGTTGCACTGCTTCCTCCTTCTCTCTGCTCTCCTACTACAAACTTATGACACTTCTTTAAATTTAAGAGTCTAGCATACTTTGGTATCATTCTTCATTTTGGAACTAACCTTGAAAACGCTCAGATGACAAAATAAAGGCACTCCTGTCAACATAACTTGAAGCACTGACCCAAAACAGCTGAAGTAGGAAGGAGGCATGTTAAGACCACTCCCAGGCTGAATCACTACATCCAGGTTACATCCAGGGCCACTCAACGGCCCTAGGGCACAGGAATCCCACGCTAATACTTACAAATCACTTGGTCAAAAAATTGAAGCAGCAAAGGGGAGAACTGTCTCTCATTAACCATGACATTCTCCCTGACTTCTGCTTGCCCCACTGATAATACACAACCTCATAGAAACTGTCTGCTTTAACTTTTGGAAGTTCTTCTCCTGCTCCCTGCAGTGGCACTTCAGCTACGCAGTAATCTGCATCTGACTGCGGAGTAGAGCTGAAACAGGAATGGTTCTGACTTAAGTCCACATTCAGAAATAGCCAAAAGGACTAGTATTTGCAAAATGTGAAATTAAGGCATATTACAAAAGCCTCCTTCATTTCAGAGGCCTTTGTTATTGGCATTTTTGCAGTAACTAGAGGCCAAAAGTGAGATAAGATATTCCTCAGAGCTCAGCACGATGAGCACTCTAGTAAGGACAGTCCCCATATACCAAATACTTCCAACCTAAATAGAAGGCAAGATACATACGAAGCACCGAAGTTCTCCAAAATCCTCCCCAGAGGAAAGTCCTTAAGAAAATGGAAAAATCCCATCTACGCTATTCATCAATAATTAATACTGATTTGAAGACGAGCACACATGCTAATAAGCATTTTCAAACTCCATTGTGCTTTTGGGGAGCTATGGTAAAACATTATCATACCCCAACCCCTGTTTCAATTGGACGCACAGCAGACAAAGCACCAGCAGAGGTCATCACCATCACCCACCATGGAAGGCACGGCCCAGCTGGACACTCTGTCCAGTGGAGAATGGGAACATGAAGCAAACACACTGCAACACTTCTTAGTCTCACAGGCAACCTGGCCCAGTCAGTGCTTTTCAGTTTTCAGGCACACACTGAAGAGTTTTTGGATAATCAATTTGACGCAGAAACACATGGAAAAGAAAATTTTGATAGCAAATTTGATTTGTTTTATTCCCAATCTCAGTTTTCTACAGAAACAAGTTTTAACTAGTCCTAATTATCACCCTTCTTCTATCTTCTTGGAAAAACTAAGCCACAGATCAAGAACTTCACTTCCAGTGAAGAGCAACAGGTTTCTAAAGTCCAACACCAATTAAAAGGGAGGAAAAAACAAAAACAAAGAAAAAACCGTTCCAATTTTTTCCTTTCAATCCAAAGAACAGACCTTTTTCAGATTAAGCAATATTTACTTGCTAGAAGGACATACTGAGCACACACTTATACATGGACCTAGTCTATCCTAAGTGTTCAAAATAAAATTTTTGAATTTAAGTATGGTTTCTGAAATACTATCTTTTAGAGCACGATTTTGCCTCCATTAGATATTAATAATCATTTCAAAACCAAACAAAAACACTGGTTAGGTAGTGAGGCATATGACAGAATTCGATCCAAGATAAGTACACTTAAATTCAGGTGTAAATACAGTTCATAAAGCCTAGACAGATTCAGCTGGCTGTTGCTCACCTCAAGTTCAGTGAGTCTAATCTCTCCCTACACACTGCTGAGTATGTTTACTAGCTCTCTCGCAAATATAACAGTTCAGACATACCTAGCTTACACACAGACACTTAAATTAAGTTGCCCTAATCAGCAAGCTGAATCCCACCTACTGCAACTGAGGATGGGAGAGGCTCCATTCTGCCCCAAACCAACTTCTTCCAGACTCTCTTAATGAAATCACTTCCTTCCTTAGCGCACCTCTGCACTGAGTGAAAGCTTGACAAGTTGACAGTGTATGAAATGCCCTTCAGACATTTATCAAGGCTATTACATTCACGCACTCCTTCTGTAATTGTAATACACTTGACTTGTAGTGCTAAGCAATTATGTCACTTTTTAAAATAGAACTTGTAGAGAGAAAGGGAGACTAGAGCAACTGCTTATCAGTTTTGTCAGAAGTGTCCAGTGAACACACGTGGCAGATTAATGACATTATTGTTATAAACTAGATGAGATGCACTATTTGCAGAACCTGCAAGGCCAGAAGTGAAGCATTAAACTGCTTTTCTATTTTAAATGCTAAATTGGTTCTATAACACATTTTCTAATCCCTCTAATCAGAATTTTCTTTAAAGGAGATTCTAAACTTTTTCTTCCCCATCAAGGCAGCTGTGTCATTAAAATACTGATTTATTTTTAAAGCAATAACTGTGAACCCCTAATAAAGTAGCTTCAAAGTGAAAGCAAAATTTCTGGATGGCTTTGCTGAGCAGCTTCAGAATGATGTGAGCAGCAGAACTGGCTGTAAGTACATTGTTCATCTGCACACTGTATGGAATTGCTTTCTCCTCTAAAAGCCGCTCCAACTTTTTATATCTATTTCTTTTTTCCCTGAAGAGAGGATGCTCTTTTAAAAAAATGTGTCTTTGTCTACCTGAGCCTATAGTATTATATAAATAAATATACATCCCATTTATTTCTGGAGTACTACCGCTGCTTTTTACTGCTTATGTTTGCTAACACATACTGCAATTGCTGCTCCTCTTCACAGTAGCACAATGGGAAAGACGACAAATTTCACTTTGATGGCTTTCACAGGACAATAGGAGCCACTACAGCCTGCATTTCCCTCCTTATGCTCCGTCAGCGGTCTCTTTGTAACCATATGTTGTTCCTATCATATACAAGGGCTGCATTGACTCCTCGGGGCAGGAACCACCGTTTGGTTCCGTGCTTGTGCAGCACCGAGCACAATGCAGCGGTCAGGATCAGCAACCACACCATTGCCCATGGGCCAACACCTTGCCTTCCTTCACACGCGTGTACTGTGCACATGCAGGCACTGAAAGTGTTTTCATTGTTGACTTTCTTCATAAAAATCCTATTCTAAAAGGCCTGGCAAACAGGGGAATTTCTCTTTCTAGTACCACTTGATGGACTGAAGTTCACAGAAGAGGAAGTTATATTTATGTAGTGACAGGACTAGCTTGTACAGATGAATTTTATAAAGGATCCCTTTAAATAGTTTGTAAGGCCAATAGCTGTCGTGCCCTCTATGGGTAAACAATCCATCCTACTTACAGCCATCTAAAGAGCTAAGTACTAGCCTGAACTAGTTATTTTGACCTACTGTGGTGAGAATTAAGAAAAAAGAGAAGCAATAAGGAGAATAATCCCATCTTGAGATGGGGGAGGAGGGAAGAGAGACAAATGAATAATGGTTTTTTGCCTCTCTTCTTTCCCCCTCACCATCCCTGGGCAGGGCATAACAAGCTACCTCAGACAAGATCTCTCGCTTAATACGTGGTTCCTGTTGGGGCGGCTGATATTTCAGAATCCCCAGGTACGCAGTCAGGGCACGGATGAATAGGAGATGCTGGATCTTTTGTGCTGAATGTACAAACCTCGCTACAAAAATGTGGGTCATCGCATTACACTATTTATTAAAAGAGCAGAAGATAAAAGAAAGATAAAACAACAGGAGAAAATATGGTACACGGAGAATACACTTAGACTCTATCAGGCATTTCTCCTCCTACAATAACCTGACTTATAAGACTCAAACAGAGAGAGAAGACATTTCTTGTTCTCCTGGCTAGTTCCAATCCAAATTCTGAAACAGGCAGCTATATTCTGCACTGCAGGTAGGGTTACTCTAGCACTTCACTCCCACCAATAAAATCCTCAGAGTGATAAAAAAATAAAACAATCTCTGCCACTTCAAACATGTAGGGTCACCCTGCATTTCTATTTCACTGCTCAGAACAGAAGCAGCAGAGTTCACTGCATGCTTTTGCAACTTTAGACATCAGATGGAGGTCACAATCATGAGTGATAAGCCGGCCACAGCTAAAAACTAATGGCAAAACCTGAAAGAATATGTTTCATTAGTGGACAAGTTAAGAGTCTGAAATGTCTTTCCCATAAAAGCAGTGAAAGCAACATTACTTACTTTTGAAAAGGAACAGAATTACAAGATGTGCTTGTCTACAGAAACGGGGGACTGAACACAGAAGCAAGAAGCTCCCCCATGATCATCTAAATTTCACTCTTTGTTAACCTCATGATTTAACATTAAAATGTTTGTCTTAGAAATAAGCAACCATCTGGGATTTATACAGTAACTGTATCTACCTGAAGTTGCAATCCATTATTGAATTGCAATCTTAAGTCTTTTGTTGAAAGAAAAAAAAAAAGTTTTCAAACTGGAGAAATTGAAAGCTTCTGTGAACGTGATGACATTGGCTTTTCTATGTAAAAGTTTGCCTCCTCCACCCAGATTTTATTACTTATTTACACACAGATGAGAAGATTAATCTTTCCTAAAACACTGCCTTTGTAAGCCATATAAATTCAATGTCATGATTTGTATTTAGTTAAAGAGTGTGTGTGTACGCGCGTGTGCACACACATGTGCATCTAAGCTGATTACTACTAGCCTGCTCAGACTCAATGCAACACAGAGGAAAACATATGGACATATCAAGCAGTTCAGCCCTTCAGTTTAGACACTTGAAAGCAAGACAACATGCATACTTCTAACTGTGCAACACAGGAAAGAAAAAGCACTACTGAAAATGAAGAGAGAAGCCAAATCACTGTTGTGTATTATTAATAGCTACCAAATGAGGCATTAGGAAGGCACATTGCCCTGAACTATATGTCAGCTGTCAATATTAACATTTACCAAACTCAAATATTTTTAAATCCTCTTCAGATATGCTGCACACCGAGATTTGGTAGCTATCTTTGCTAGTCCTGTAAAAGACCCAATGCAGTAAATGGTGTTACTTCACTATTACAACCCAAGAAGAAACAAATGCGCACATACACACGCACACACCCTACTTCCTATCAGCAAGCAGTATTCCATGTAGTGCCTTTAGATCACTGGTGATCCATTTGCAACTTCTCCAGAGTCTACAAAAGTAACTAAGAAAGGCAAACTTTCTGTCAGTAAAATACTCATTTCACCATCCAGGGTCTGTACCTCTACTGGGATACATTTAGAGGTCTGCAATTCAAACACCCTCCCAGCACCATGTTAAAGCAAAGCCTAGAGAAGTAGAACGGAGTAGTCAGGGCTCTGCTGAACCTTCACTTTGCCAGGCAAAATGTTTGTTAACCTCAGCCAGTTGCATCTGGGTTCTTGTTCAGGTTTTCTGCAGACACCAGAAAGTTTAAGAGGAAGATAGCTGGGAAACAAACCAAAATGGTAAAACTGCATTGCCCCAACCTAACTCAATGGCCAATAGTGTTTCTCAAGCAATTTAAAACAAAAACAAATCAAAGCAATCAGTCAGAACATATCAAGCAGCTACCATGGTGAATGTGTATGTTACATATTGCCAGGACCACCGCTTGGCAGATAGTCCTCCTCATCCCATCCATTTCATAAGCTTGATTAAAAAGAAAACACCTTGAAACAAAAGCTCTTGATTAAAAAAACCCAGAGAATCCTTAAAAAAAAAAGTTTTCTGTTCTTCCATTAGAGAACAGTTTCAGAACATCTTTTTTTTTTAAATAGTTGATAAAATAATACTTTTATATTTTTTAAAAACAATTTTATAATATCCTTATTACTCAAAAGCCTCACTCCTTGGACATTTGTTTAGACACTCTTAACATATACACCAACCACTCCCAGGGGAGAGCAGAACTCTTCTTGAAGCCAAAGCAGATGCTTCCACCTCCATCAGTATTGAACTGGGCCCAGTAAACCAATATAAATTCTCATCCTCTTGTTATTAAGTTCAGTCAGCCCTTCAGCATTGTTTGATGTCACTTTGAAGACTATATATATATATATATTTTATATATATATATATATATATATATATATATATATATATATACTTTTTTTAAGAAAGCAAAGAAACACAACCCAAAGAATTAATGAGCTACACTACACCAGTAGACTATACTTTTTGTTGTTTATAAAGCACTCCAACAGAGAGCAAAGAAAAAACACCTCACTTCATTTACCAGTTTCTTTTCACAGTTTTCATGAACATTGTAAAGGAGTGTTAATTTGTCTGACTCAGATATAAAACTGCAATTACTAACACAAGAAAAAAAGTCCAGCTGTAGTGGCTGCCACTAAAACGACTGTATTATTTGCTATGTTGCTACTGCATAATGCAAGCCATGTCATCACACATACATACCTTATGTCAGAATCAAAACTCCCTGAATGAATACACTTCTTTTAATAAGTGACAGGCCAGAAGCAGATCTCATGCACACACTGAACAGGGCTTTATGAGAGTAATATGTGGGAAGCCTCGATAAAATTAATATTTCTGTAAGACAAATGATTTTCTGGACCTTGTTAGGAAAGTCGTCTTCTGTTCAAGCCAAAACTCAGAAGTATGGGACTTCAGAAGTATAGAAAAACTTTCTGTATCATAAATAAGTATTTCTGGATAAATACAATGAGTCAGGAAATTTGGGGTTGCAGAGTTCTGTAACTCTAGTTCTGTTAAAAAATTTAAAAGAAAATAGGCTAGACATAGGAACCTGAAGTAGCATCTTAACGAAATAAAGAATTCCAGTAAATATACACACACAACAGAGGTTAGATGCAGAAGGTGCTAATTAAAGAAAAGAAATATCTAAATCATCCTCTATTTTTCTCAATAGAGAGCTTTATGCTCTATCCACTCAACCTACAATTTTTTTAATGTACTGTGAATACTGAAAAATCAATTACCAACCAAAAGAGTGTGTACACATACATATATACACACACTTTTTTACATACATAGAAATAATGGCAAAAAAAGCTTAGTATTTTTACACTTACTTAATTTCCTTAATTTGTTATCTCCTGTACTTTATCAGTCTCACTGGACTGTACACATCAGTTCTGATATGAATAATTATGTCTCTTTCTGGACTTGCTCGTATTTGTTACATATCATAAGCTTCCTTTAGAAGAGGTTGGGGGAGACTGAGGTCATTATTCCATTTTCCTTTAAAATTCCATCTCTATCAGTCTCTAAAAATTAAATACCATACTCAACGGGAACTTCTAAATGAGTGCTGCTTCTCCCACGCTGCACTTTCTGCTAGTGCATCCCAAATTTAGAAGCAAATGCTTGTATCCCCTATTTTCAATACAGGAGCTGTATAAAAGGAAAGTTTAAGTCTGCAGTGCATGAGTGATTATTACTGCTCTGCAAGTCCACAACAGATGACAGAAAAAGGACACCCTCCACTAGGGAGGAGGTTTCGTTTGTTCCTTTGAACAGCAAAACCTTAGGGCTGCCTCCAGTTTGAAGTGCTGGAACTGGTCCCAATGAAGACAAATTAGAGGGCTGAGGGCACAGAAAATGGTCTATAAGGCATCCTGAATTGCATTTAACACATTGCACTACTGTGTGCCATATAAATCTCACTACTGTGGATATGAGGTACGTGTTAATATTATTTGAATGCATAGGATTGCTAAGAAACCTTTTTTTAAGCAACTGAGCGATGAGGAAATAAAAAACAAATGGATCTGCCCAAGTGTTTTTTTTATAATACCTTCCTCTAAGCCCTCTCATCTTTCCACTGGACAGATATGATTGTATGGATCAAGTTTCATAACAATGGCTTGCTTCAACTCCTAAAACCACACAAGTTACCAACCCAACTCTATATCCACATTTTGGAGGATAAAGCAACACGATTTTGAAATTTATAGTATAGCAAGCCAGAAAAGACAGACTACCTAGCACTATAATGTATGAATCAAGATGAGAAATGCCACCAAGTTAATACTACACAGAAAAGGAGAGGGGGGAAAAAAAAAAAGTTACCTAACATGGCAGCAACACATGCATGAAAAGCAGCAATCCACTTCATTAGCTTGATGCCATTATGCCAAGCTTATTCCATCAAGCAAAATGCCTGGGTTTTGTTGTTGTTCATTAAATTTGAAGTATGCCCAACTCTTTCTAAATAAGGCCACTGCAATCAGATGTAGGAATCTAATGGCTGATTCCACTACACAGAGACCTACGCTTCCTCTTCTCTCCTCCCTCCTCTCTCCCTGCCCATCTCCTGATACACAGCCTTGGAAATGGTTTTCCATTTATTAATCCAACAGTTACAGCTCAGACAGTAGGAACACAGGCTCCATTACATTAACTCACCAATATAACTCGATTCCGACTGTCAGGATGAAACTTTTGCAAAGATGAGCCTTATCTACCTACACTCCAAGTCACCTAGACGCGAGTCTGTGCCGAAATGGAAGCCCCATTGCTTCATTTAGTGCAGTTCATGCCCAAGCTAACGACGTTTGCTCGAGCTTAACACACTTCCCTAGCTTTCAACACAGAGCAGGTTTGCACCTTGCAAGGTTGAAACATGGGAAGGGTCAGCTCACCTTTGTCTGCAAAAGACTGGGTAAACACATTATTAGCTGAGCTTTGTCTCAAAGTCCAGCCAAAATTTGGTATCCTTGTTAACAAAGGGAAAATTCAAATCATTAAGCACAAACTTGCCCTTTAGGGGCTCAAGAGAAATCAGTAACTTGCTTGATGTTAGCCATAAAATAGACTACGAGTAGAACTGATTTTGATCAATGCCAGCCTGAGTTGGATCCAGTTCAATGACTTAAAGATGGGATGAAATGAGTTGAAATTGCACTCATTTATAACTCGATATTTTAGATAAATACCAGAATAGAGAATTCATATCAAATCCTTATTGTTAAGGCTACTGCTCAAAATATTTAATGCTAATTTATTCTAAAAGTGAAATTCACTACAGCTGTATGCATCTTATTTGCTAAATTTATTGTATGGGTGACTAGGAAATACTCTTATTTGTTCAGTCATTGAAATAATTGTTATACTATCCATCATTTTTTCTTTGTCCTTTAAATAAAAAAGACACTCGTATTTTATTTGCTCTACTAACTCTCAAAGTGTCAGATTCAGTAAAAACTCAATTTTCCCCTCTGCAGAAATTCCCCCCAAAACGCGTGTTTTTAGGGCTTGCAAGGTCAAAAGGATTGACGGGGCTTTCATAGAATCTGGCCTAAAATATATTTTATATTCTCTTATTTTTCATTCTAGTTAAACACACACCTAATATAACAAATTATTGTCCTATACCCAGAATGGCTGGAGCACACACATTCACCTGCATTTCATAGTCATGTTTATTGTGCATGAACAAGAAACAGCAGAACTCGTATCGTCTTACAAATGAGAACAGACACTTCATTTTGTCTCTAAGAATTCATATATGAAGTATGTCTATTCACTGACCCACTAGATACAGAAAAACTGACCTTATTTATTTTACCTAAAATTAGTTAGCACAGCCTATTAAACTCAGTTACCCATATAAAAATCCACATACACATATATCCATAGAACCTTTTTGCCCCAGGAAAAGAAAAAGCAAACAAAAAATCCCAAACGCCCCAAATCTATTCCCATTCTGGTTGTTACTCAAGTAATTCAGAAAATGAATGTCTTCACAATGCCAGAAAAAGAGTACTTCCATTATTTCTATCATCTTAAGGAAAAAAAAAAAAGCAATACCCAAGATATGTGTGTGTGCTAAAACTCAACTGCAATACCTCCCTTCTGTAACACCCACTCCCCTCAGACTATTACTTTTGTACCTTTACATGCTTTTATCAGAATGATAAATGCTTTTCAAGCAGGAACAAGGATTTCAAAGTGCTTGGATTCTTCAAGGCTCTCTGAAACAAATAAGGATCCAGCTCAACCTACCTTAGATATTTCTGGCTCCACTTGTCTCTTGGGTGTCTCTTTCAACTCGGGCCCTTTTGGTGTACAAGCGTTCTTAACAGAGGGTGATTCAACTCCTTCACCTTCAAGTTGCAGGTTAATACCTTCTGTGGGGACAGGATGATCTATCCCATTTGGATTCAGATTGCAATTGATAGCTGAGAAAAAAATTATGACAAAGAGGAAACACTACTTAGGAAAGAACAACCTGACATTACAAGCATTTATCACAAAGTATTAATAAAAGCCACATGGTAGCCAGACTCAAGTCTGATTGTGGCAAAAAAATTGTCTGTAGCTTGACACCAATTCAGGGCGAGCTATTTGAGGAAAAAAATGAGAAAGAATGCTGCACTCTATAGTGCTATTTTATCCAGGCTACTGTGTTGAACTGTTCTCTGCTGGCATCACTACAGAGTCCAAGACCCTCAATTTACAGCTTTTACTAGTGGAAGACAATATATCCCATGTATTTATCATTCAGCCATACCTTTTTTCTTTTCTAGGCAAGTAAGTTAGAGTTTTTCTATTACATTTTCCATTAACTGCAGCATTCTGTGTCCTAAATAATGTGAGATAAGTGAGCTGTGCACAGCCAGTCAGAAAGTCAGTCTCCCCCATCCAGCAATGACTTACCCAGCTGATTATCTCCCCTTCAGCACTTTGTACCACTGCAAATTACCACGTTCACCATCCTAACAAGCAAGAGGAATGTACTCTCTAGGAGAATATAATGAGGTGTGGACTAATGACACCATAATAAGGAAAGCAGCCAAGGGAAAAAAAGCAAATGCAAACCATACCCAGAAATGCACACAGAACTATGGCAGTAGTTTAATTGTTTTCTGTCTGAAATTTCACGGTCCCAGCATTCACGCAGAAGGCAGCCTTAACGACCTTTTTGGTGAGCATACAGAATTTCAAATGTATGGATCCTGAAGCAACTTCCCCTTCATGCAAGTATCTGAATTTTCTGTTCATATTTCTGGGTAATTGTGCTACTTCTAGCGCCACTTGTAATTAATGGTCCAAACTTCCCCCATATGCAAAAGAACTCTGCTTAAATACTGTGGTGCAATGTTTCACAGACTTCAATAGAAACCCAAAAAAACAATGCAAAACCAAAATAAAAGTTACCCCTTAACACTTCCTTGGCTTAGATGTAAAGCATGGAAAACAAGAGAAGGAGAACTGCCAATTTCTACTAGCGTCATGATGAGCCCTGAAAGCCTGTCAGAGGAAAGAGGCTCAAACAGCCTGAGAAGGTAGAAGGCCCTTCAACAACAGCACCTTTTAAAAAAAATCTGTACACTTGAAATCCCAGAGTCTTCAGTGAAAACTCCGAGCCTGTTAAATAGCAGCAATTGCTTGGTGAAGGATTAAAGCAAACACCAAAGTCCAAGAAGTTTGCCTTTTCTCCTTGGCACTTTCAAAAACATCTAAATATTTGTGAAAGATGCACAATCTGACAAGTACTTGAGCAACTTCATCAGCATGTTGGAGATGAAAATGTCTCTTATCTTGAAGTGAAGGGAACATCATGAAGGGTAGGTAATTCATTAACAACAGTAAGTGATATAAAGCAGTAAAGTGCAGTGTGTTTTATTACAAACTGCAGCTATTACCTTTCTCCCTTTATAGGAGAAATGCAAATCCATCACTGGCCCACAAAGAAACAGTAAATTAAAGCAAAAATAGAAAGGGAACTAAACTCCAGTATTACTGCAAGTAGCTGTAGGGAAACCCAAAGGCTCAATCAGGATTAGTCCTGAACTTCTTTTACAAGTGTGTAAAAACATCAGAGATCCTTCTCTGAATAGTTAATGTTTTAAAAGACAGCATGAAACAGGAGAGGGGGAATCTTTAGATGTCCCCCCGACATGCCCAGAGCTGAGCCCTGCAGAGGCCTCCCACTGGGGAGGGAAACACAGAAGGGAACCATGCAGAGCTTGTAGACAGAATCACAGAATCGCTGAGGTTGGAAGGGACCTCTGGAGATCATCTAGTCCAACCCCCCTGCTCAAGCAGGGTCACCCAGAGCACATTGCACAGGATTGCATCCAGGCGCATTTTGAATATCTCCAGAGAAGGAGACTCCACAACCTCTCTGGGCAACCTGTGCCAGTGCGCTGTCACCCTCACAGTGAAAAAGTTTTTCCTCATGTTCAGATGGAAGCATCTGTGTTTCAGTTTGTGCCCGTTGCCTCGCGTCCTGTCACTCGGCACCACTGAAAAGAGTCTGGTCCCATCCTCTCGACACCCTCCCTTCAGATACTTGTACACGTTGATAAGATCTCCTCTCAGCCTTCTCTTCTCCAGGCTAAACAGGCCCAGCTCTCTCAGCCTTTCCTCATAAGAGAGATGCTCCAGTCCCCTAATCATCTTTGTAGCCCTACGCTGGACTTGCTCCAGTAGTGCCACATCCCTCTTGTACTGGGGAGCCCAGAACTGGACGCAGTACTCCAGATGTGGCCTCACCAGGGCTGAGTAGAGGGGGAGGATCACCTCCCTCGACCTGCTGGCAACACTCTTCCTCATGCACACCAGGATACCATTGGCCTTCTTGGCCACAAGGGCACATTGCTGCCTCATGCTTAACTTGGTGTCCACCAGCACTCCCAGGTCCTTCTCCGCAGAGCTGCTTTCCAGCAGGTCAACCCCCAACCTGTACTGCTGCATGGGGTTATTCTTCCCCAGGTGCAGGACCCTGCACTTCCCTTTGTTGAACTTCTTGAGGTTCCTCTCTGCCCACCTCTCCAGCCTGTCCAGGTCCCTCTGAATGGCAGCACAGCCCTCTGGTGTATCGGCCACTCCTCCCAGTTTTGTATCGTCAGCAAACTTGCTGAGGGTGCACTCTGTGCCTTCATCGAGGTCATTGATGAAGAAGTTGAACAAGACTGGACCCAGGACTGACCCCTGGGGGACACCGCTAGCTACAGGCCTCCAACTAGACTCTGTGCCACTGATCACAACTCTCTGAGCTCTGCCATTCAGCCAGTTCTCAATCCACCTCACTGTCCACTCATCTAACCCACACTTCCTGAGCTTGTCTATGAGGATGCTATGGGAGACAGTGTCGAAAGCCTTGCTGAAGTCAAGGTAGACAACATCCACTGCTCTCCCCTCATCTACCCAGCCAGTCATTCCATCACAGAAGGCTATCAGATTGGTTAGGCATGATTTCCCCTTGGTGAAGCCATGCTGACTACTCCTGATCACCTTCTTTTCCTCCACATGCTTGGAGATAGCCTCCAGGATGAGCTGCTCCATCACCTTTCCAGGGATGCAGGCGAGGCTGACTGGCCTGTAGTTCCCTGGGTCCTCCTTCTTGCCCTTTTTGAAGACTGCGGTGACATTGGCTTTCTTCCAGTCCTCAGGCACCTCTCCTGTCCTCCATGACCTTTCAAAGATGATGGAGAGTGGCTTAGCAATAATGTCCGCCAGCTCCCTCAGCACTCGTGGGTGCATCCCATCAGGGCCCATGGATTTGTGGGTGTCAAGTTTGCTTAAATGATCTCTAACCCGTTCCTCCTTGACCAAGGGAAAGTCTTCCTCTCTCCAGACTTTCTCTTTTGTCTCCAGGGTCTTGGATTCCTGAGGGAATCTTTACTGCCTTAGCAGTAAAGACTGAAGCAAAGAAGGCATTCAGTAATTCTGCCTTCTCTGCATCCTTCGTCACCAGGGCACCCACCCCATTCAGCAAAGGGCCCACATTTTCCCTAGTCTTCCTCTTGCTGCTGATGTATTTGAAGAAGCCCTTCTTGCTGTCCTTGACATCTCTCGCCAGATTTAATTCCAAACGGGCCTTAGCCTTCCTCGTCACATCCCTCCATACTCTGACAACGTTCCTATATTCCTCCCAAGTGGCCTGTCCCCCTTTCCACTTTCTGTATACTTCCTTCTTCTGGTTGAGTTTTGCCAGGAGCTCCTTGCTCATCCATGCAGGTCTCCTGCCTCCTTTGCTTGACTTCCTACTCATAGGGATGCACTGCTCTTGAGCCTTGAGGAAGTGATGTTTGAATATTAACCAGCTCTCTTGAACACCCCTTCCTTCTAGGGCCCTCACCCATGGGATTCCTCCAAGTAGGTCCCTGAAGAGGCCAAAGTTTGCTCTCCTGAAGTCCAGGGTTGCAATCCTACTTGGTGCCCTGCTGCCTCCTCGCAGGATCCTGAACTCCACCATCTCATGGTCACTGCAGCCAAGGCAGCCCCCGACCTTCACATCTTCCACCAGTCCTTCTTTGTTTGTTAGTACGAGGTCCAGCAGCACACCTCTCCTTGTTGGCTCCTCCACCACCTGTGTCAAGAAGTTGTCACCAATGCTCTGCAGGAACCTCCAGGACTGTTTGTGCCTAGCTGTGTTGTCTTTCCAGAAGATATCAGGGTGGTTGAAGTCCCCCATGAGAACCAGGGCCTGGGATCGTGAGGCTACTTCCAGCTGTCTGTAGAAGGCCTCATCGACTTCCTCATCCTGATCAGGTGGCCTGTAGTAAACACCCACAACAGTGTCACCCATGCTAGCCTGCCCTTTCATCCTTACCCATAAGCTCTCAACTCGCTCTTCATCCACCCCTGGCTACCCTAGAGATATTCATAGAAGGATTTCCAGCTAAAATCACTTTCTCAGCAAGGGATCCCCCATTTGCTTAGGCTTATCATAGATAATTGTAGTTTTGCCTTAAAAGACACTGAAAACCACCTGGCAAGGTCTTTTGGAACCCGGGTGTTCGCTTTCGGTACAAATTTCTCAAAAACAAGAACTTTATTTTAATCAACAGGGAAAAAAGCACAGAAGGAAAAGAGGTCTACAGCAGCTTCCATGCCTGTTTAATATCTGATATCTTCCTGTCTCCTTTTAATAAAGGCCAGACATTTGTGATTTCTTGTTGATACCTTGAGAATTGTTACAGATCCTAGTTTCCCAAAGCAACTCTAAAGAGTTCCTTCCTCAGTCTAATTTCAGCTCTTATTGGTAGGCCTCTTTCTTTCCTTGTTCAAACCAATTTTGTAGGCTGGCTGAAGGCAACGCAAAACCAAATCTCATAGTTCTGCCATTGCCCCTCATCAATGAGAAGGGAAAATAAGTGACTATTTTCAACCACTCTTTTCCACCTACTGGTTTTCCCAGCCATACCACCTGAGTCAATCCACAATGTAAATACCTCAATCTTAATCTCAGCAGTGGCATTTCTTAACTTTTTAGTCCTTTATTTCTGGTTACACTCCACACTTACCCTTCCTGGATTTTGCTCTTACCATTGCTACAAGATACAGTGGAAATAAACCTCCTGAGCATAGCTGCTGCTTGATTCTTCCCTGGCAAAACCTCCTTCTGTGTCAGAGAAAAAGCAAAATCCTTTTTATTTCTGCAGTGACACTAATAGGATTCACCTGCTCTGACTGTGCTGCCTTTATGGGGAGATATCTAGACCCTGCCAAGCTGTTATGATGGAGGACTCTTTGGGGCTTCTAAGCTCCCAACGTATGTTTCAATGAGATATTATTTCATGGTTATATTTACATTAGTATGTCTTAAGACACAAGAAAACTACCTGATCTCTCCTAGCTCATATCTATCAGAAAGAAATAAGTAATTAGTAAAGACTACTTTGTTTGTCCTCCAGACCACAGAAAAGACAGATATGATCTGCCACAACAGACTTTTCCACAGCCTGATGCAGATGGAAACTGTCTGTTAGCAGCCAGACTTAAGTCAGCAGATCCCCTCCTTCACAAAAAATGGGAGCTATCCCAGCTATCCTGCAGAAGGTTTCTTTCCAGCACACCCTGATCCAGAAGAGCAGCAGGGGCTGGAAATTAGCAGTGAAAGACACTTGGTAAGAAATGGGAAAAAAGAAAAAGAAAAACCTCCAACTGTCCTCTGCAAGGATCTTGCATAGCTGAATGGAAAGACTCCTGTATACACCTTTAACCACTAATAAATCTCAGCCCAGCCCAAATCCAGGCAGCTTTTGGCTGCCAGCCCCCTTTCCATGCTCTCTAGAGGGAAATCACAAAGCACAACGGGACTCAGCACTGCCTTGGAGAACCCTGTGCCAGCAGGGAGCTTCCTGTGCACTGCAGCTCCTCCCTTCCCAGGGGCACGGAAACAATGCTGATCAGGGAGGAGGGCAGGAGGAGAAGAAAAGCCTTCTGGGTTATGGAAGATTACCATGCGTTACAGGGAGCAAATGACTCGATATTTCTGATAACATGTTAGCATAAGTGGCACCTGGATGGGTTAAAAAAAAAAAAAAATCAATCACATGGCAAGATGCTGCTCAAAATGCAGACAGCCTCAGAAAGCGCCTTTCCAAAGTCACTGATACTAGGATGGGGGGAAAACACAACCTTCATGTACTGGGGGGAAGGCGAAGGAAAGAGTTCTGCTTCTTCACCCGTCACAGGCTTGGCTTACAACTAATGACAAAGCCGGGACTGAATGTGTTCCTTCAGGAAGACAACTCTAGAACAAGATCCTCAGCATGGGGAGAAGGAGGAAAAAGCAGAGGTGAGAGTATTATCTGTCACTTGGCAAAGCTAATATCTCTTTGTCAGGAGTCATCATCTGGTGGCTAGTTCTTTTGTTTTTCTCCAGTGCTGCCTCCATCTCTCAGGTACACAGAGACTAAGCAGGAAAGAGCGTTTGCTTGCATAGATCTGTTATTTCCTGTTACCACACAGCAAATGCAGCATTTTCATCTCTATGACAGGCAGAGGTGGAGCTCTCCATCCCTTTTAAATGTCAGTTCAAACCATAATTGTTCCCTTTCAAAATTTGTTAAAAGCAGGGGAAAATGTCAAGGTTTGGTCCATAATAATATATCCAACCTCTTCTTAAATCAGCACCTTTTAGGTAATTTTAGCTAGATAATACCAACTCTAAACTTCAGGATCAACTATACAAAATATAAAGGGCTGACAGCTTCCAGGGTTAAATGTCTATAGAATTGAATTTAAGAAGCTCCTACAGAAGAGCCTGTATCCCACTATCAATCTCGTGGCTGCCACAAATTGCCAACTTTATCAGAAGCCAACTTTTCCTTTTGAACCTTCTCCAAAACACAAGTCCTATTGCGCTCTCTGATTCCCTCAACTGACTCTTCTTAATTGTAAAGCTTGTATTTTTCAGGACTTCATGGCATTCTTCTGGAAAAGATTCTCACTTACTACAGACACAGGAATTTCTTGCTAAAATACTTGTCTAATCTCTTACCTCTCTTTGTGCCGATCTTGGCTTATGTCAGCACACCCTCTTCATTCAGACCATTTTCTTATACCCACTTTGGCAATATTCCTACTTTCTCTGCACATCTTCATTCTACCAAATGAAACCTACCTTCTAATTCCCAGATTTTAAAAGTCTATCAAGATATCAACTCTACCTCCAAATCACTTGATTGTATCAGCCTAATACCATTAAATATCAGTAGTATCATTAGATTTTGAAACAGAATTCCTTCTAATATTCTTCCATACAGTCTCATTACTTATATATCATCCATATGTCTCAGTAATACAACTCTTTATCCAGTTTCAGATCACTCTGAAATTCTCTTTTCCCCAATGTCCACAGACTAGACAGTGTGCTGAAAACCCCACCTAACAGCTGGTAATGTCTCTCTCTTTATGCTTCCCAGCAATTGTTACTGAACTTGGATTGAAAACTTTGTGGTGGGAAGTCTTTTTTTTGAGGGGTGCAGGTAGATGGATGTTCTGTACAGCTCTGTCTGCACAGCACTGGCTACATGAGGAATTTTGCTGGCAGACTCAATGACGTAATATGTGAATCTATATTTAGAAAACCAGACATTATTTAAAATAAAGGTACTTAAATGCTCTTGTACTCCTGGCTCAGTGGTACAGCTTATACTCTTCTAAGCTCTGAACCTACCTGAAGACATCTGCTTTTCCAGAACTTTCAAGAAAAGACTGATGAGATCTGTCAAGTTATGGGAGTCTGGAATTCTGTGAGAAAACAGTAGATGAAGCACCCAGAATGGAAAGATGACCATATTTGCCCTAAAAAGCTAGGGAAGAAACAAAATTAGTGCAATACCCTAAGTATATTTTTTTCATAGGCTAGAATACAAACGCAAGTCCTTTCCCAGTACACAGAGCAAGAGAATTTGTTGCTCTCCAGAAGCTGCTCTGCATGGGCAGCGCTCAGTGCCCACGCAGATGCCTATGGCATGCATATGCAGTTCCAACGGAGGGCAGCACGAATGCTACACTTCCCTAGCTGCCTTCCTCCCATACATCTGCCTCACTGATGGCAAGCAGCCAAGAGACAGCTTGTCTGAGCACGCTTGATGTCGTACACAAAGTCACCAAGAGCCATAGTAAGCTACCGGCATCTGGGGGCAGGCCTCACATTTTACTAGAGGATACTCTCTATGAATCCTGTCCTGAGAAAAGCCTCAGAGGCTTTTCAGAAGATAGCCTTGAAACACCCAAAGAGTTTTGCATGGGCAGATGGAAAGTCTTAGCCTTTCCATCTGTGGACTCAAGGCTTAGCAGATAAATCTATGATCAGTCACTACCTCAGTGCACTCTACTGCCTACTGTGTCAAACATTTCATAACCACTTATTTCAGTGGGAATACTGCTGGCTGCCTAATATTTTAAGCAGATCAATTAAGACTATATTAAAGCATATTTGGCAAGTGCTTGAGTTACATTCAATAACAATTGCTCTATTCTGAAAAGTGATAGAGTAAAAATAGCATCTTCTTACTCATCTGTCCTGTTTTATGTGCATCACAGTCATGTGCTAACTTTTGCTCTTTAGAGACAAAAAGCAGACAGGGGAGCCATCCATCCAACCTCTAACAATCCTTAGAAAACTTTCAAATGTTAAACACTTGCAAACAAGCTTCATTTTGTATACTCATACCACAGACTTTGTTGTACAATGCTAGGAGATAAGTCCATACAATTCACCTGGTACTCCCATCATCAAAATGCCACTTAGTTGGGAAAGAGAGAAGTTAGTCAATACATCCAGAACTTTAACAACTCAGGTCAGATATAGCAAGGACCCTATACAAAGGATTCAAGTCTTTTCAGTCATCTTGAATCTACATGAAGCTCAAAGATTTATCAAGTCTTTCTAGGAAAGGAGATCATGCAAGACCTTTAGGCAGCAGGTCTCACCGTACCTGTCCCTTCCATCTTTGCCTAGTTCTTTGTCAAAGGCCAGTGAAATCTCCAACCATGCAAAATTCTGCAGTCAGCTTGTTCAATTAGGCTTCTACAAGCTTCCACGTGCTGCATTTCAAAACTGAGTGGTCAAAGAGCATCCCTAGGGCTTTTTGCTTGACAGCATTTACAGTCTGCTTTAGCTGGTTTGATCAAATTCAGGGAGACATTCGCACAGAGATCTAGTTCCAAACTGAGATGGCTGCTGACATCAAATAAGCAAGAGATATCCATATCAAAAAGCCCTTCCCAAACTTTCAGAAGTTTGTAATTCATTGGTAATTTTGAATATCTCTAGAAAACATGAAATTATTTCAAGATTACATCTGACCTAAGTGGTTGTTACCACCTCTACAATACTAAAAAACAGGATTAAAAACAAAAGCTAGAGATCTTAACAAGTACCATCAGGTTTAGGATTATTTTGACTACTTTGTCTGGCAGAAAGCTATTCACAGGAATGAAGAAATACAATGCTTTTGAATAACCTGTCTGCCTCATCAGCCAGTTTCTAGTTCTGAGAGACTGGCTGGCTTCTGCCTATAGGAATTACTTCTACAGATAGTCTGATCTCCAGCTCATGTAAATCAGCATAGTTCCACTGACCTGCCATTTTGGACCAGCTGGACCTGTAGACAAAGCTCCGTAGGAATCCTACCTGCTGCTTCTGTTGCCACCTGGTAAATACTGCTGGAATGCTGGCAACATGCTGAGGAAGTAACTTCAAGATTTTGCCTCTCTCTGTTTCTTGAATCTGCCAATCTAATGGCCAGGAAATTAGTAGCATTCGCACAGCCAAGCAGCCCCACATCAGGCATGATATTTTTTACTTCAGTATAGATAACATGTGGACATACTATCAGAAACTTCCTCTAAGGCTGAAGTCCTGAAGTACTTTGTCAAAATAGTATGTGTGTCTAGCTGTCTGCTTCTGTTAGTCAGCATCAAAAAACAGCATCAAGCAGTTATAAATAGGCTGTGCCAAAAGCTTTGCCTTGCAAAGTACTGCTATTGATGAGCTGCACCAATAGGTCTGAGTTTAAAGCTCAGGCAGACATGGACAGCAAGGCTTGGCACACACAGCAGCACACAGCTGTACCCCTCAGATCCTTCCACAGAGCTGCTCATTTTCCAGACTCTATCAGGACTATTAATCATATACCAGATTAATCAGTTTAACAAATGATAAATTCTTACAACATATAAAGTTTACCATCAAGTGTTTGTCCAAGCAGTGGAATATGCCCTCCATCTTTGGGGAGCTGGAGATATACTGAAGGGCAAGAGAAAAGATGGCTCTGCAGGAAGGAAGCAGACATTGAACTGGGTCAAGGAGGGCAGGTGTAAGAAGAGGATATAGGCAGAAAGGGATGAAATGTCACAGAAAGGCTGTTCATTTTAGTTTGTAGCTATAGGTTTAGGGGCTTTAACCCTTTTTTGCCTTCTGAATTATCATCTGCAAAGTTTAAAGTAACCGCACTCCTGATGCCAGCCAGCTCTGAACATCTCTAGCTGGCAACAACTGGGCAGTTACCCCTACAGTACCACGCCAATTACTACTGCACCCCATTCACTCTTGCAGAAGAAACACTCTTTTTTGAATAATCCAAAAGCAAAGAAGGTGCCCATAACTAAAGCCAAAGGTTAACACAAAAAAGGAAACAGGATTAGACAATCCACTACACTCCACATGCATCTCCTTACACTCACCTCAGCTATAAGAGGTAGCTAATGTAGTAGTGAGACTTGTATAGCATCATCAGGACTATATCAGGAAATAAGAATGAGTAACTCAGCAGTTTCAACCTTAATCGAATTGAACAGAAAAGATTCCTAATTCTGCTGAAGCCCATACAAATCCTAAGTGTTGAGAGAGATGAAATACTCCCTACTACTCTACAGAACAATAAGCCCAAAATAAGAGATCATCATCTTATTTAGGTTTCCTTTGCCTTTAAGGCCCTCATCCTACAGGCATTTTATGTATTTAAGTTTACTAAGTTAAGAGATTTACTCATGCATTTTAGACAATTTTTCTACTGAAAACTACTTGTTCATTTTATGTATGGTAATATCCACTTTCTATCACTTTCATTTCATAGACGTCAGCAAACACTCTAAACCTAAGGCGCTGTTACACCTCAGGAGACAGGCTGCACATTATCACTACGCTAGATAGACCTCGGAGCTTCACCAATGCAAGTTCTGCCTTTTGCAACAGCAACAGAACTGTGTGGTTAAAAGCAGAGAAAATGACTGGACAGTCAAATTATTTCTGAAGAATTTTCTCCTTCCATTTTAATAAATGTACAGTGGATACAAGCAGCTCCTGAACTGACACTGGCAACAGGAAAACTCATTGAGAAACAGCCCAATTTTGTGAATAAGTACAGCAAGGCGACACAAATCCTGCACAGATATAGGGGAAGAGGAGAATGATGGTGAAGAAGGGAATAGTGAGGTATGCAGTTAGCTCAGGGCAGAATGGATCTTACTGAACACAGTAATAAAGGACAATAAGCTATACGCATCACTTGTATACAGGAACACAATTTGAACAATGGATCACAGTACGGAAAGGTTGGTAATTAATTTTGTAAACTAATTTTATCCTTTGTTAATTAGAAGGCTTGTGCCAGCATTTACTAAGCTTCTCCTGAAAAGTAAAGCGAGTCTTCAGGATTTCAAAGATGTTTGTGAGATGTACAGATTGGAGTCAGAGAGAGTGCTACAGGAGATAAGATGGAAATGCATAAAAAATACAAAAATCACTAGGTAGATAGAGAGGGAGACACCTAAATTAGTGCTCTCATTGAAAGAAAAGTACCCACCATACCTCACAGTTGTCAGTAACCAACTGCCTTATACAAATGCCTGGTCAAATATTACTGTTTCTTGCCCACCGAGAATTTCCCAGTGAACATGTGGATGCCTGGAAAGTTGGTGGTATTACAGCACAGAGGAAGGAGACAGAAAAGATGAAGAACACAACTAGGTAAGAAACAAGGCTTCATTAGTTCCACTGTTCCTGAAACAAATTTGTCTCACCTGCAATCACCTAATAAGCTCCTTCTAAATATTGCTCCTCAGGAGATTAGCTAGTCACATTTCACCACAACTTATATTTCTAAGAATGCTTCATCTCCAGTCCTAATTGCACTATTATTCAATTCTATAATCAGCAAGCGTTACATCAGAAACCTTTTCTGAACGCTAGGGAGCCTATCTGGCATACAACACAGGTATCAGACACACACAAGTGAGTCTTTTCATTACTGCATCGGTTGCAGTAGAGGCTCACTGTCCCAAACATGCATCACAAACCTCTGCCTTTGCCCTACTGTACTTCATAAAAGCAAATGTCTACTGAACATATGGAGCATAAATGGCTGCAGTTCAGCTGTGAATTCAGGCTTTATTTGTCATCCCATGTATGATGCACAAAGTCATCAAAATGCAAAGGAAAAATATAGTTATACACTCTCACTAGCATAACTATTTTGTGATCTGGCAGTTGACTTCTGTTTTCAGTTCTGGCTTTTTCTCATCTTCCTAAAAGTCACCTCCTTTATCATTCCTTGAGGCTACCCCTTTCCTTAAATATTTAATGAAAGGGGCTGGAAATGTCTTCTTCCCTTTCCCCAGCAAAATTCTTCACCTCCTACTGCTTATTCATACCACTGGATCCTACTCACTCCCATAACCCAGCTGATTCTTGTAGCAACAAACAGTTGGCTGAGAACATGCAATTATTTTGCTGGAGGAAAATACAGGAGAAAGCTTCTATTTACACACATTACAATTCTTCTTTCTTCATGTTTCTGAAACAGCATTATTAAAAGTCTGCTTCTTGCTTTTACTAGGTTATTTGCAGAGAAGCACTCCCAACTCAACTAAAATCCCCTCTAGCCAAAAAAAAAAAAAAAGCAGAGGAGAGCAAATGAGCAGCAGAACTAATGATCTGAAGGCTCAGCTGAGGAGTATGAGCTAACCAGGTTCCAGGTTATATAGAGATGGATAAGACTGCACTAAAGAGAGGCTACAGTCCATCCCAAATGTCTTCCTGAAGCCCTCTTCCTATCCAGTCAGGTACTCTTCGTAAGGTTTTAGATCACGTAATTGAACACGGAGTTCACTTCAGCCCACATTCAGTCCGCTGCCCACCTGCTTGCTGCTGGCCTCACCCAGTAGTAGCAAACATTAGGGTGAATTCTTGCTCTCAGAGCAGAGCAATGCACCTGCTATTCAATGCTCCTCCCATGGGGAACTGGCATTCTCCTGGTGACATTTCTACAGCTGCAGCCTAACACCAGACCTGCCCTCCCCTCCCTCTACCTTCTCCTGTGCCCTAATCCCATTGATCTGATATAGCTGATGTTACCCTGTTGCACAGCTGTATCAGTTCGTATGCATCTCTCTTTCCATTACATATCTCATATATCACTACTCTAGCTGTAAAAGTTTTTATAGTTCAGTGCTCAAGTCCCCATCCCCTTTCTGTTTATCTGGTTTGTTCTGACCAAATTCTGCTCTCACTTACTTGATGCAAATCTAGAATAGCTCTACTTCATTGATGAGTGAAGCTGTCCTGGATGTACACAAGATGAACTAAATTCTGTCATAAAAATGATCAGGTTTGGTCAGACTAAAAGTACAGTTAGCCCAGTAAGTCATTGCTTAAGGAAACAATGTGAGAGCAGGGCATACATCAACTGATCTTTCCTAGGCAAACTAGGAATGTCCCCAAGCTTGAAGGCTGCAGCTAGGCAATTATGTGTTGTATGAAAAACTTCTTTATTTTAAGCACACAACCCTACAACTTCATTGTTGTGCTTTGTGAACTAGTTCCTTCTTCACCTTCTCCAAAGCGTTTTTCAATGTCTAATGCTTCTCTTCTTGGTCATCTCTTTTCTAAGCTGAAGAACCAGAATCTTCCTGATCTCTCTCTTAGATAATATTCCACATCCCTGATCAGCTCATTGCCTTCTTCTGTACTCTTTCCAGTCCTATAATGTCTTTTTTGGGATGTGGCAAGCAAAACTGCATGAAGCATTCAAAATACGAGAGCACTATGGAATAATATAGAGACAAAGAAGTTTCTTGCTTTGTTCTGAAAACTGTTCCTCATAGTTCCTGAAATTCTATTTGCTATTTTGATTACCACCAACGAGACAGTTTCAAAAGACTGCAAAATGACTCTACTTTCTGGCCTGGGACTGTTCAGCCTGGAGAAGAGAAGACACAGGGGGGGATCTTAGCAATGTGTATAAATAAGCAGAGGGGGAAGAGTAAAGATGGAACCAGACTCTTCTCAGTGGTGCCCAGTGACAGGACAAGAGGCAATGGGCACAAACTGAAACACAGAAAACTCCAGCTGAACACAACAAAACATTTCTTTATGTGAGAGCAGATCAAACACTGGAACAGTGCACTGCTTAGTGCACCAAGCAATATTCCTCCAACAGCTCTGCCTCTGCAAACTAGCTGTAGTACTTCCAGAGTCCCAAGGGCAGGACCATAGCTCATGGTGCTACCCAGATGCCTAAGTCTGCACCCACTAGCAAGCCTTCAGAAGATTTCTTGGACAGAATCCTCTCCAGGGTTATGAGCTGAACAGCCTGCACCGATCTGCAACTCTAACACTTACTTACCACTTAGCTACAGTGCCTTTGAGTTTCTCACTGCTGCTCTCCTATGATATCCCCTGTGATACAGTAATGCTCAGAAGCACAAAAGGCAGACATCTGAACAGCCTGCCCTGGCCTCATGAATTGAGCTGTCAACAAGAAGAACAAAACTACACAACCTCCTTGGATGCTACCTACCATGCTGGGACCTTTCAAAAAAGTCTCAAGAAGGATGGGGAAAATGACCATATAACCAGCAGTCACATCCACCTGCCACTCAGCCTAGATGCATCCAAAGAGACTTCAGTGTAGCGAAATTCTTCGTAGCCACAGCTTAATTTGGGGGTATCTGGTTGCCAGAATGGAATGCACCTCCTGAACTTCAGCTCACAGACTCCCTATACAATGCCTGAGAGAGCGGGGTACCTAACCAAAATAAGAATTTGCAGTCCAAGACAGACTCCCAGACTTACATAGCTACATTATTCCTTTGGGTATAGCTGAGAGATAGCTAACTTTTACAGATAGATGCAATGCGATGGATGGAGCTGACTTTTTTAAAGGTAGTAACCGAGATGGGAGAACTCTAAGAAGTGGTTCAAGGCAGAGGAGCACACTCTACCACCAAGCTGTATGCACACTGGGGAGGGGGCATGAAGGCAAGCGCCACCTTCTGAACTTAGGCTGTTTCTGAGCAAGAAAGAAGGGACAAGATGCTGTAGCCCAACATGAAGACTGCCAGACAGAAGGGGATGGGAAGAGACCTATGTACCAATACCCATAACAGCTTAATGCATTTTTGCAGTAAACTGTCACTAAATAATACAGAGAAACAGTATTGTGATCAAAGGCAAAGGAATTCAAGTCTTCCCCCTCCCTGCCCTCTGTGTGCCTCCACCACTGGTCCTATCAGTCTCCTCTGCTACAATCTGAGGTGACAGTTTCAACTGGAAAGGTAGACTTATCTCAGCCCTGCCTCCAGCTGGCAGTTCTTTGTGTCCCTCAAGCTAAGGAGTGGTTGGGAACTATTAAAGAAAACATGAGAAATGATGCAAACACATGCTATTTTTGAATGACAGGATTTGTGACTTCTTTGCTCCACAGGCAATTAGGTGTGCTGAAAACACATCTATTAGATCAAATTCCCTGGAAACTTAAGTGCAGAGACATCTAGTCTGAGCCTGGAGTGGGTATAGAAATAAGGCAAGGTTGAATATCTGAATACTTGTCAAGATTGTTGTAATTCTGGGCACACCCTGGAAGAGCATAACAGGTACCTACACTGAAACCAACATCAAAGTTGTTCTTTTGATGGTCCTAAACTCACTTTAACATCCTTGGCAGAATTGGCATAGTAAGCTTATGAGCTCACAGTATCTCAGATCTCTGGGGAAATACATGGCAACATTCAATATTGGTTGAAGTTTGCTAAGCACTGAAGGCTTTCCACCCAGGTACATCACGTGGCTGAAATTCACAGGACTGCTTTGACATAAGTTGCTTACAGGCAATAACTTCAGTCTTGCAGCAGTTAACCTCACCTTCACATCCCAGAAGACTCTAACCTCCTTTATGAGTCTCTACTCTCCTTCAGGGTTACTGAGGAGCAAGGCCAGAGCCATTCTGTCACCTTTAAGCCAGCAAGACACCACTTAGTGAAAAATATTCTCCAGCATACAGATCCAGAGTCTCAATAGCACCAAATCACTAAACAAGGGCCACAAGACAGTAGAGAACTAACTTTTCATCAACCTTCAGGAGGAGACTAGCAATTAATATATTTATATACTTTCCAAAGCTTATACACAAGAAGAGAGGTGGCAGACCAAACTTACTAAGAAACCACTCCATGATATAATTGGCTTTTTTTTTTTTTTTGCTCGGGAATCTCAAGGGTACCACAGGTCAGAGCTGCAGGGGATCTGACAGAACTGTGTGGGATTACCTGAATGCATACGTTATCTGGTTGGTGCTGTCAGTCTCTTGCGCTTTCCTATGCAATAAACATGGGGAAAATATCACCCATCTCTCTCCTCCTTTACCTCCACTGCACAAGAGCTAGAAGAAAAATATTTTTGAGAACACTATAGCAAAGATCAAAAGCCTTTTTCTACTGACTCTGACCTAGTTCTTTCATTCTCACTAGAAGGAAAAAAAAAAACACTTAAAGGAACATTGTCAAAACTGTCAGGTCTAAAAATAGACCTGCCTTGGCAGTGCTCCCATCTAAATGGGCTCATATTAAGGAGTGCAAAGGGCTCGTCAGGCAACGGATGTTGGCTTCAGCCAGGAACTCCCATGCTCCAGGATCTGTGGTTCCCTCGTGCCCCAGGTACCCCTCCAGGCACCAGTCAAATCCCAGACCCAGCCACTTGTGAGTTTGCATAAAAAGCCGGTTGGCCCAGCCATCCGAAAGCCTTGTGACACTCCATAGAAAAGGGCTGAAGGCCCACGGAGCCCACCCTAGCCAGGCTCCCAGCTGAGTACCGCAGAGACTGGAAGGCCAGACAACCTCAGCTTTAGCCAGACTTTTCTAGGCTTTCCACATTTCCAAGCTCCCTGATCTGACATACAGCAGGGTATGCTCTCAAGATCCCAAACACAAAACCAGGAAAATATTTTTCCAATGAAAACAAACAAAGCAAACAACTGAAAAAAGCAATCTGTGTTTCATAAATCTAAAACATTTTGAGATCAGCAAACTGGCGTTTTTCTACAAAACTATCACGTTAGAAAATTCCACGGCAACTCTACTTTTGCCTAGTTTTCGCAGAGCACGACCCACACACTGTGGAGAATGGAGCAGTGAGGGACAAGCAACCTCTCAGCTTCCCAAACAGAAGCTGTAATGCCATGTGTTACCTGCCAAAAGGCACATTTCATGAAAAGAACACAGCCCACACCCATGACTCCAATACTGTGAAGAATGCGTTAAGATAAAAGCATGTTTTTAAGCACAGCCACACAAAGAATCATAGTCCCAACAGAAAATTATGGATAAGAACAGGCCTTATACGTGCATGCTCTACATTCACACAAAGTAGTCACAGCCACACAGCTACTTTTCCTGGAGAAGTAAGTAGTCATCCTGCTGGCTAGTGAGGGGAACAGAATTACACAGCAGTAAGCGGGCAAGAAATTCTTGGGAGAAAAACTAAAATGGGGGGAAAGAGGAAAATACAGACAAGAGGGCCTATTTTGAGACATTGTAACAGGGATGCTTCCTGGTGGAAGAACACAGAAAGAAAGGGTTGAAGAGGAAAAAGAAGCCCATATCCTCTGAGGGAGAAGCACTGCTTCCCAAAGGTTTAGCAAAGCTTTCTTTCATTAATATTTACAAAGCTTTTAGAGATTCTCAGATAGAAGACACTGCAGATATGACAGAAATTATTACAGACCCGAAAGAATCTAGCAAACAGACTGAGAAGGACTTCAAGCGAATAAAGGCAGCACACTAAAATAGGGGTTGCTGCTGGCATGCGAACCATCTGGTGCATGGCAGTCCATTTCATTTACTTTCCCACTACCAGGCATGCACGCCCTGTTCACGTTGCTCAGTCTTTTTCCACAGAAAAAGCAGCACTCTTTTTTCAGGACCACTAGCTTCTTTCTTTGTATCATTACAGTCTTCTAAATGCTATTCAATAAAGTGGCCTGTGCATAAGGAAACTGCTGGACTCATGGAAAGGCTTAAGGTTAGGGATGGACTTTGGATGTACACAGACATCTTTTAAGAAATAACTAGTGGTTTTATTTACCCTGACTTGAGTTTGCCTATGAAGTTAGTTTTCAGTGGTGCTGAGCTGTCCACCGGCTTCAGTATCCACAGTTTTAGCTGGACACTCAAATGTGCAGCTCACCTTTGGGTACCCAGCAAAACACAACTCCAGCATGATTTTCAGTGGTCTCGGGTAGAACTATAGATCTCACCACTTCTGAGAAACAAAGCTCAAGGCTGTCTCAAGATGAGCGCTCCAAAAAAAAAAGAAGAAAAAAAAAAAAAGAAAAATCCCAAATTAAGCACAGGAGGACAAGGACAGATGGCTTGCTTCTGCACCGTGGGCTTCTGAAGCTTTCCCGAGGCCACAGAAGAAAGCAATAGGGGACCCAGGAACCCTCAACGCCTCGTGCTGAAGCACTGGAAGAGCGAGTGAACTTCAGAGGCCGACAGCAGGAAGGAAAGGGGGATCTGCCTTCTCCCGCACACGTAGCCTCGTATCTTGTTCAACTCCCCAGTGCCCCACAGAGAGGCAACACACATGCAACGCCAGCCCGGCGCACGAGCCCGGTGCTGCCGCCGGCCCTCGCCCAGCGACCGCCGCCACCGCCGCCGCCACCGGCCCGTCCAGGGGCGCTGGGCGCCTCGCGGGCCCGGCCGCCGGGCTTCGGCGTCCCCCGGGGGCGGAGGGCAGCCCGAGCCCCTCGGCGGAGGAGCCTCGCGCCTCGGCGGCGCCGGGGACCACGAGGGCCCGGCGGCGGCGGCGGCGGGGCGCCCGGAGGGAGGCGGCGCGGCACCTCCGGGAAGTTGCCGGACTGACGCCTGCGGCTGCCGCAGGGCAGCGCGGGCAGCCGCGGGCCTCCGCCGCGCCCGGCGCCACCTGGCCCGGGGCAGGCGGGGCGCCGGGGGGGAGAGGGGCGGCCGGGCCGGGCCGGGCCGGGCGCCCCGCGGGCGAGGCCGGCACCGCCTCCTCCGGCGCCGGCGGCGGGCGCGGCCCCCCCTCGCCGGGCCGGGCCGGGCCGGCCCCGCCGCGGCGCAGGTGAGTGCCCGAGGGAGGAGACAGGGGAGGGACCCCGGGGGCGGCGGGCAGGGGACGTGGAGCCCTTACCTTCCACCGCCATCCTCCTAGCGGCGCATAGCGCGCCGGCCGCCGCCGCCGCCCCGGCCCCGGCCGCGCTGCCCCGGCCGCCCCCCCGGCCGCGCGCTCGCTCCGCTCATCTGCAGCCGCGGCGAGCAACCTGCAGCGCTCCCGCTGACAGCCGGGCGGGGCCGCGCCCCGCGGCACCCTGGGAAATGTAGTCCCGGCCGCACCGGCCCGGCGTCGTCACTCCCGGCCCGCGCCGGCCCAGGCCGGTCCGCACCGGCCCGCGCGGGCGCGGCCATGAGTAATAAGCGCACCTGCTCCCAGCCGCCCGCCCTGGTATCTTCGGGCTTGGCCTGGGAAATCCATAGTCGAGGCAACAGCGGAAAGCGCCACACCTGGGCCTGGCCCAGCTCCGGGCGAGCGGAGGGCGAAGCTGCCGCTGGTCCCCAGGGAGCAGGGCCAGGCCGATGGCCTCCACGCCCGGGGAGCCACAGGGGGCAAGCGGGGATGGTTCCCCTCGCCAAAGCTGCCCCCCATGGTTCTCCTCGCCCCGCCGCCTCCCATGGTCCCTCTCACCAAAGCTGCCCCTCACGGTCCCCCTCGCCCAGCTGCTCTCCACAGTCCCCCTCGCCCAGCTGCCTCCCAGTTCGCTTCCAGCCAGGCGGCCCAGTTTCGCCGTGGGTGTGTGGCGTCCCTTGGCTCCGTCAGTGACCGGCGCCCTCGGTGCTGTGCTGTGGGCGCATCTTGCCCCTCTGCGGGGCCTCTTTCCCTCAGGGCCACCCTTGAAAACCTGTGGAGGACCTTGTGGTATCGCGCACCTCGTTCTGCTCTGACCAAAGCCTTTGTCCGATATTCTCACACTCACACAGTGGAAGAAGATTTTCCTGGGAGAAGGGAAAGTTGCACAGAAAAAGCATTGGGAACTTCCATTCGGCATCTCTGGGTACTGGAGCTCATGTGAGGGGCTCAGTCTTTCTCCATCTATCGTCGTTATTCTGTCCGACTCTGACAGGCCATATCTTCTTACAAATCCAAAAAATGAAGGAGATTAGGGAGACAGTAACTGAGCGTTGAGTTTACTTCAACAACTCCCAAATCCTATGCCAAACAACCTGTCACTCCTAAGATCTGTCCTGAAATGTTTGTTGTCTGAAAGAGTTTTGAGTTCTATCTTTTCTAGTTTCATTGCGACATATCAAAAAGGCTTTGAAGATTTTTCTCCTCCAAAATACCTCTTTCTTGCTTTCAAATGTATTAACAAATACTAACCTACCCAGAAAGAGCCTGTGAGTTCCTTCATTCACCAAAGTTATGTCACCACTAAAATGAAGACAGCAGCAGAGGGACTGAGTATACACAGGCGTATAGATGTAGGGTGTGAAAATATTTTCCCATATTCTTTTTCTTTGTTACCGCAAGTTATTGCAGCTAATGAGCATTATTCAAGACAGGTCAGTTTTGCAAAATCAACATCCATTAATTCAAATTAGGGTGCAAGAACATGCAATGTGCAAATGAATAAACTCCATGTATTCTGACATTCTTGAAATATCTAAAGTAATTAAAATAAAATTAGGTCTTTATTATTTATTTTATGAAGGAAAACTAAATCCTATAAAGGACAACCTTAAAGCCCAACACTTTCCTGAAACCTTCTATTACCGACTTTGCCCTGAAGATTTCACTTGTTCTTTGCTCTCATATGCGTTTGAACTATTAGCCTTTGTATTGTATATGAGTCAAGTTACAAGCTCCCTGGAGCAGCATCCTTGTCTTTCATGTATCTGTGAAGCAGTATGCATACTTGCAATGCATTATAAATAACAGTGATTGTGAGGATATGCTGATATTTCCAACTGCAATACAACCACACACCAGAACCCATGCATTGGGTGAAATGGGCAAATATTCAGGCACTCTCTCTCAGGATAGTAGGGTGTTGCAGGTTTCACAGTTTCCAAATATATGTTATACACAGAAAACCTTGGACAATTTTTTCTCAACAACACCACATAAACTTTTGTGATTTTGCTGACATTTTGTTTCAAGCTCATATATTTATTTAACTATTCCAGCAGGAACATTGGCAATATTTGGAGGTAAGTTACTGTAATAATCTTGTTAATGCATGTGTATAGCGTGGCTTTCTTAGTTGGAATGAGTTAGAAGCCATAGTGTGAATAGCTACCAAGACTCTGGGTTCAAGTGGTACGGACATGGAGAGCTGGAGTCCTATCGCCTTTAATATGCTGAATTTCTGGCTGGTAACTACATTTCAGCTATGGGCCCTGAGGCCATCCCCCGTGAATACAGTATTACTAAAGCCCTTTAAAAAGCCCTGTAGTTTTTAATTACAACTTTGCGCCTGCTAAAGAACAGGAAAATTATAGCTGTGACTAGCTGGCAAATAGGGCATTGAAGATGTTAAGAGGTATAGTGTTTAATACCTGATGTTACGTGATAGCTAATGAAACTTAGTATTTAACAATATCTAAAATATCAAAAATGTCTAAAACTCTGGTCAAGGCTAGGCAAAATGTAACTTAACGTATGTCACTCATTAGAGAAAAGAGGCTGTGAGCTGATTCAATTAATCTATGGTAAAGTACAATCTGTTTTGAGCAGAGCTTTCAAAAACATCAGAGAGAGCTAGCTAACTTTCTAAAAACTTCCTTTTAAATTATAGAGTAGAAAAAGACCAACTTTCTCAACTCAGAGAGCTATCTCATCATACTTCCTTGCTTGCTTTCTTCTCTTTTTAACCATGTCTTTCTCCAGGTATATTTCTTCTAAGCTTTCTCTTAAAAGAGTTTTAAGTTCCTTAAAACAGACACAGTTTGTAACAGCAAAAGGCAATTTGCTGTGTACTTTGCCTTAGGTCACCAGATTAAATAAGCAATGCTGACAAAAGGCTCCTAAGCCATTCAAATTGTATCTAGGTAGGGCTTTTGCCAACTAACATTAGATCAAAGTACGTCCTTCGACAGCATAGCTCTGCTAGAAGAGTTCTGAAGTCTAAACAAGACGTTGGGGTTGTATCCATCACTATCATACCTCATCATTTTCTCTCCTTTTATTCCCCTTCCACCTTACAAAAATGCAACAGTCATTAAGATTTGAGTAACCTGTTATGCTGGTAAGTTCTTTCTGTAAAACAGTGAAATCCTCACTCGTCTTTATCTGATGACCTTGTTAGTGAGGTACTGTAAACTTCTGCTGTATAGTTATGAGCCAGGATTTTCAAATGTGATTAATTATTCTGGGTGCCCAAGCACACGCACAGAGCCATCTTTCAGGAGCAGCTGAACAAACAGCTGAAAATCAAGAACCTCAAGTCAGGTGTCACCAGAGGCAAACAGGATCGCAGCCGCGACTGAACATTTTTGGCCATAATCTGCTTAGTTGAATGGGCCTAGGCTGTGATGGTGAAATTAAAACCATTCAATGGTTGTCATCAGACTCAAGTGTGATAACAATAGCCCTGCCACAAAACCATCCCACCTGCCTAACTACTCAGTATCTGGATTCTTACATTGCCTTGCATATTGCAAGGAATCAGTACATGGAAATCATTGGGGTTTTTTGGAAGGTAACTGATGCCTAGTGCATTTACCTTGTGGGAAAGTATGGGAGGAACACGCATAGATGTATACAGATATGATATTGAGGAGGAAGAAGTAGTGGGGCTTGTGCTTCATTACTTCTATAGGTAATGAGGGCCAAAAGAGAAAGTGGAAGAGAGAAGGGCAGTATGTTCAGGCATGCTTTCAGCACATGCCCTAGGCCATGAGCTGCTCTCATTTGGTAATAAGAAACAAGGAAGTTTCAGCAGAAACTTTAAGGACAGTACAGTGTAGGAGTTAGCAGGAAATTCAGTGGTGGAAAAGGAAAATAGAGAATTCCAGACCCACTTCCCCTCCCTTTTTCTTGTTCAGAGCTGGAGAAACAGTCTTAGGGATACAAGGTTCCAGATCTGGGGGGAGAGGAGGAGGGTGGGAATTTCTGTGCACACTCTGTTTTGCATATGTTACTTTATTTGATTTCCTGTGGGAAGTGGCATTTCCTGAGAAGAAGACCTGCTGAGTCTCACACAGATACCTGAAAGATGGGGTGATAAAATGCTAGGTACAATGTTGATCTTTTTTCAATCTCCAACTTTATGTTATTAATGTTCTATAGGGGTTTGGTTTTAAAAGAAAAAAAGTGCTCCGTAACTCAACTAAGCATATGAGAAAAGGGGAGAAACTGATTTTTAGACTTAAGTCCCATGTTTTGATCCATTAAAACAGATTCTTAAGCTTGTGTGGATCCAGTCTTACCATCACAGAATGAACCAAGTTCTGCTATATGTTTAAGTATAAACAATAATATTCAGAAGCAGTTTTGGGCATCTGAAGATGACTTCAGAAAAGCTATTAAATACTTTGCTTGAACATTTATTTGCACACCATATGCAATGCTTTCTGCTATAAGGAGGGAGGGAGACTAGTCTGCCCAAAGATATAATAAACTTGCTTAAAATAGATGTTATATTATTTCAACAGTATGTTATTAAGGCACTGGAAAGCAGGTTTTAATAGTGTAGTAATCTTGTCTTGTTTAGAGTCTTGCCTCATAACACTTTATGAATATAAAATAATGTTTTGCCATGACATATTACATTTTAATTGTATAATTAATGTTCTGTATCTATACTATTGGCTTAATATATTTTGAGTATTCTTTATATTACACACCTATGTTCCCTTATTGTTAAAAATGTCTTGTGTGATAAATCATTAATCCATAATGCTGCCTATAGTGCATATGGGAGTCTGCAGAAGACTCAGAAGAGATACCAGGCAGAAGCTTTTGATGTCTTCAAAGTGTATTTTATCATTAGTGTTGCAATTTCAGGTGTTTCTCTTATTTTTCTGTTCAAGTAGTTGATTTACTTTTTAAAATAAAGATATAAAAATGAGATTCTCGTGTAATCAATGTCTTCCCCTCCCAGCTGCAAAGAAAAATTTGAAATTTTGAGTTTTAGAATACTCAGATCCGTAGTTTTGGGGTTTTTTTAATCTCTTATTATAGAAAACTGGGAAAGGGAAGTGGATGGGTTAATCCCATGATCTTTATGTGTCTGGGACTGACAGTAGTCTATATATACAAAAAGTCTATCCTTTTATAAGTGTAAAGTTAATTTTACTCTCCAGTAACATCTGTGTTTTAAGTCATGCACAGAGAGTGGTACAGACTGTTGCCATCTTCAAACAACATGATGAGCTGTTTAATTCATGCATTATTTTGTGATAAACCAAAGAAAAGTTTTATGCAAACTTGGAAACATGCCACATATTTTCCTCCTGAAGCAAGTTTGTGACAACTTTCCCAGCAGGACAGTTACCAAATCAGCAGCTGGGCTTGATACTTGGACCACAGCTGTGGCTGTCTTGGATGACAGCTTTTTGAGCCAGGCTTTTCACAGTGGTGCATGGTGGGAGGCTGGGAGAAAACAGGCATAAATGGAAAAAAGAAAGTTTCAGACTGGGTACAAGGAAAACCTTTTTTGCCATGTGAACAGTTGGGCATTGGAGCAGGTTGCCCAGAGAGGTTGTGTAGTCTCCATCCTTGGAGGTTTTCAAGACCCAACTGGATAAAGCCCTGAGCAACCTGGTCTGCTCTTGCGGCTGACTCTGCATGGAGCAGGATGTTGGGCTGGAGATTTCCCGAGTTCCCCTTCAACCTGAATTATCTTGTGAGCCTATGGACACTTTTAGTTACTGTGAGCTAGTACTGCTAGGTAAACTAGTGGTTTGCCTTATTCCTGTCCTCTGCTGTTGTCTTTAGCCTGCAACAGTCTTCCTTTTACTGAAAGCTAACCTGGCACAAAACCTGTTGAGTGTAACCCCTGTCAGTTCCCTGCTCTCATTCACTGCATGACTGTGTTTGCATGTGCTAGCACAAGAAACCAGGCAGCATGAGGTGGGAACAAGCAAGTGAGGATAGTGCTTTATTTCTCTGGCTTGAGGAGCCTGTAGATTTTTAGAGATGCAACACACTTTATACCAACTTTATGTGCTCAGAGACAGGTGATCATGCTCTCATTTATGTCAAGGAGAGCTCTGTCCTTGTCACTGTGCCTCCCCTGAGGCTCAGTGTACATTTCAGTCACATCTGTTGTCTCAACTCCAGCCTTGCAGTGCAGTGCAGAGTACACTACCATGACTGACTTCTTCATCCAGCTCGTTTAGGCATCTTCTGTCTACAGCTGTGCCTGTGGGATGAGTTATAAGCTGCTTCTGCCCACATCTGCTTGTCACCATCCACTTATACATCATTTTCTTTCCTGTCTGTCCACTTGCTGCTTCCTATTTTTTCTGTTGAAAAAGAGCTGGGTTAACTTCTGCAGCTTCTACAAAAGATTGTGGCCAACCCAGATTATTTTGACTGAAGCAGATGAGAGTGTGATCACATGCGCTGGCAGATCTTGGGGATCAGCACTGTGTAACTGTGCTAGGAATGAGTAGCTGAGTACAGTGATGTTTTCAGCTGGGACAGCTACAGCTGGAGGAAGATGTATTCATAAACCAATCTTCCCCTCTAACAGGGCACACATGATAACTATACTCTTGGTGGCCAGAGAGTACAAGCTCTACAAAGATGTGTATATAAATCACTAGCGCATAAATTTTCAAGAGAAGATATAAAATGGCTAAAGGCAAATCATGGTGATAAAGCAAACACCATGAACAAGAATGCCAGAACTGTCTAGAAGATTTGTATGCACATATTGAAACTTCTTTCCACCACGTAGACTTTATGACCTGCTTGCATCAGGGATCCAAACACAGATATGCATGGTCCATACTTCTTTACTTTTTATTCTTCCATATGTAAATGGCAACTGGTCCATAGGAAGCTTAAAATGCACGAAGAACAGGAGCAGGTTCCTATATTAGATGTTCAAAGACTAGAAGATTATATTGCATTGTTAGCATTCTCCATCAGTGACAAAAGCCAAAGGGGTGTTCCTCACACCGATGCAGAACTTGGCTGTTTCAGTGATAGCCCCAGCTGGGTTCCTACTGGAGATCTGAGAGCAGTGAATGAGATCTGCAGTTTCCTGAGAAATGTTTTGGGTCCCTTTTCTTCAGAGAAAAGTAACACACTGAGTGCCCTCCTTGATCTCCGTTGTAGTGTGAATCACAGGATCAAACTGAGCCTTGTGCATAAGTGTTCCTCAAAGAAAATGAGGGAGACAGCCCTAATAGGAGATGTGTATGTAAATGGAGCTAGACATTTATGAAGAACAACCTACCGTGGTGGGTCAATGTGACCAACTGGCAGACTGAGCCGATGCAGTTGGGTAACTTGTTTAAACAACTGTGACTTTTGCTATTATTTGCTGAAATTGAATTTGTTGTGGTCTAGAACAATGCAATGGTCTCAGTAACCTGCAATCACAGAACCAAGGAATCACTGAGGTTGGAAGGCACCTCTGGAGATTGTCTAGTCCACCCCACTGCTCAGAGCAGGGCCAAAGAGAACAGGTTACTCAAGGCTGTGTCCAGCTAGGTTTTGAATATCTCTGAGGGTGAAGACTCTGTAAGCTCTCTAGGAAACCTGTTCCAATATTTTACCACCTTTCACAGTAAAAAAAATTTCTTCTTATGTTTAAATGGAATTTCCTATATTTCAATTCATGCCCATTGCCTCTTGTACTTTTGGTGGGCAACACTGAGAAGAGTCTGGCCCCATCCTCTTGACACACTCCCATCAGATATTTACAAACATTTATAAGATCCCCCCCAAGCCTTCTCTTCTCTTTATCCCTGTTTTGGTGCTTCTATGCTGATTTTTACTGGCTGAGCATTCAGCCCACTCCTGCTACTGTCACACGTTAGACGTAGATGGGTGCACTGTATTGTGGAGCCCCAGTATGCTCAGATTTGGGTAACATAAAACACATGTAAACTGGAGACATTTACACTTATGCAAAATATATTTAAAATTCATACTGTTAGCTTTTGGCACAGGTGCAAATAACATCTAAGAAACAAAGTTATAGGTAGCATTATCATAGCTCTGCTGGGTTTCCACAGAGGTAAATGCATGAGCTTGTGCAATGTAGGTCATGTACATCTGTAGAGAGCCTAGCACATCTAGAACATAATCTGTACATGCACATTAGGGCTGATACATCCTGAGCACAGTGGACTTATTCCATACAACCAGAATATTTAATTTGTACAAGCACAGTGGCTTTGTCTGAGATTTCCTGGCCTCTGGCAGCCTGAATTTACAGAGTGGCTTGTCATAAAAAGCTGCTTGGGCAAAATTACTGGGTAATGGGGGAACAAAGGCATATCTAGGGGATTCACAATGTACAGAAGCTCTAACAAATGGGAATCTGGAGCAAAGAACTTGGGATCTGACCTTTAACGACAGTAATGTTTGTCACTTAGCTCAATGCCAGTAGGACAAGGCTGTAAATAACAGTCAATACTGCATAGACTTCAGTGCAGTAACAGAACTAGTGTGATCCTCTGAAGGTCAAAGCTAAAAAAATGACCTGTCTCTTTCTTTAAAATCCTTCTGTGTGCTGGATTTGGATCGAGGCAGTTATGCTATTGCAGATAGTAATAACTTAATAATGATCAGAGTTGATAACATGTTAGGAATAACGACCTTTACCTGCTCATGAATGGCTCAGTGCAGTGTTGAAAAATTCAAGCAGTTGATGGTGATTTGTGGGCATTTACTAAGGCAAATCAGATAATTGCATTTAACATCACAGATGGCTTGTATTTTCTAAAGTGCTTTTATTCCAGTGCAATAAGATGACTCAGATGCTCAGTGGGATATTATGAGTCCGATTTTTCATTGCCTCACACCTCATATAGCAAAATTCCCAGTGCAAAGGAGGTGTAGACCCAATATAGAAGGATTTAGCACTGTCACTATACACACATCAGCTGTTACCAGAAATGCAAAGCATCACTGCCCTATCCCATTTCTTTTGTTGCTTTTCCTCATCAGTGTTATATTTTGAGATCATTCATACAATGATACTTTATGTTTTTACTTTGTACTCTGCATGTTTTTACTACACAGAGAGCCAAGGAGCTTTATAAATGATCCAACAGAGCATGAAATTGGCCCTGGCATCCAGAAGAGAGCACCTATTCTATATTCCTAAGGGCTTTGCATGTATTTCTGAGCAGGTTGTTTTGTTTTGCTTTTTAATAAAAAGGGAATTCCACTTGTATTCCAAGCACAAGAATCCAGAGCGCTACTCCATATGGGCAAACATAACGTCTGCTATTTCTTGGCAGAAGAGCAGCATCGCGGGTCTGTTTCCTTTTGGCAGAGAGCAGGAAGGTAGGATTTATCTCACTGAACTTCCTCTATCAAAGCATCAGGCATTCAATAACACTGTATTTCCTGGAAGTCACCAAGGAAAGAATAAGCAGTATTCATTGAGGTGCTCATCATTGTCTCTCCTTACAACAGCAGTAGCCCAGATGACCAGCTAGCTTAGACATACAACTCATAGAAGGCTAAGTTAATGAAGAGAAATCCTGCAGTCACTGTCTAATTGCTTTATGTTCACTTGTCCATGAACAGAAGTGCTCACAAATAGCAAGTGGGCAGCTACCTGTTTGGAGCTCCAGCCTTAAAACTAGGGTTATTTCCCAGGAAGAGTTTTTGCCATGATGCAGTATTCCAGAGAGCTTAAAAGACAGGAAAAACAATTGCTATTTGCAACAGCATCACAAAAGTATAGTATTTCTGCAATTCAGGCACTGTTGCATGCCAAGAAACACCACTCCAGAAACAGCCAGAGAATCTGAAAAATAACTCTGCTGGAGTTATGACAAAGAACCAATATTTTCCCTCCCTGACATTTTCAGTACAACATGTAATGATCTCCAATACAGGCTAACAACAGAGTTTACAGCTAGTACAGACCTCTGCTATGTAAGCTAATGGACTAGAAACACTAATAGGAGGTGAGGTTATAAGTTCTCAAATAAACAGTGGGTTGTAAGCATGCACAGGTTTTGTCTATGCAAGTGTATAGCTCAAGCTATTAGTGCAATGAGGATGGATCAGCCAGAATGACAAGTCATCAACAGCTCTGTCCAGCCACTCCGCGAATCTAATCACAGCACTGCTAATCGAATCACTCACATAGCTAGAGTAGTGTTTCACCAACTGCCTGTGCTCACTAAAACCAAGCTGAGCATAGATGAAGGCATTCCGGTGTATGAACTTAAACTAATGATTGCAAATGAGGACAAGCTCTAGAAGTGCTGAGTCCTTAATTCCTACTTCCTCACACCCAGCCTGGCTCAACCATCATTCCAGGAAAGTGGATAGGGTAAACTGGGATGAGGCAGGGGTAGAAGTGAGGAGGGGATCAGACTGCTGTGTCTAGCATGATTCAGTTAACTCACAGCTCAGGAAAATAGAAATCTCTGTTCACACTGGCTGAAGTGACTGTACAAGCATCCTGCTGTCAGGGCCAAGGGTAGGTATTAATGGTGGTAGGTAAAAACCTCAAATAATGGCCTACTTATTTGCCTACCCTAGCAGGAAAAAAGACCAGTTTGGAGGAAACACATAGCCACATCCATAGCTTAGGCACTACCATTGCACAGGAGAGGATCAGGATGTGGGAGGTATTGGTTTTGGGGGAAAGAACTGCACCTTTCCTGCTCTCACCCTCCCAACAGCAGAAGCAAGATGCCCAGCTCACCAAGGCTCTTCTGAGCTGTCAGTCCAGCTTTTTGGTCCCTTTTCTTGCTTCCCTGTGGTTGAAGAAGCCTGCTTTCTCTCCTTCCCCACAATTATGCCATGGTGAATAAGGGCAATTTGGGGGCAGAAAAAGGAAGTTTGTAGTGAGTTGTTCAATGGGGAACTGATATTCAGTCAGGTGGGGAAACGCTACTGAAAGAAGGACATGAAATTCTTCCATTTGTATGACTTTGAAACATGACGCAACCCCTTGGCATTTTGCTTCCTTCTTCTGAGTACTATACAGTAAGCCCACAGAACCCGATCTTTTGAAAAGCTGGATTTTGCCACATCAAAGACAAGAACAAAATGAGTTATTTTGCGCTTATCCTTGTGGACCAAGGAAAGACTTTGCCTAAGGTAATGAGAAGTCTTGGGGAAAAGGAGAGAAGAGGGAAAAAGAAGGAAATTACAGAAGACAGTACTGCAGGCTGAGTATGTTACTTCCATGCCCTAGCAAGCAGTAAGCATGCAGCAGTACCAAACTGGGTGAAGGCAGCCCTGAGGGCCCTGCTCTGACAAAGTCCAGTGGAGAAGCTCTGAACCACGCAGGAAGCACGGCAATGCAAATGGTGTCTGTGACTCTGGTGTGGAGGTGATGCAGCATCAATTCAGCTGTCTCCGCATAAGTGGCTGGTGCCCTCTAAGTTTCCACATGGGTTATAACTGCTACTCCAGAAGAGGTGTGGGTCTGCTGGAGGCCATGTGTTTTATCTGCCAGTGGATATCTTGAATATGCTACAGCATCTCAGATGTCACTAAAGGGCAATGTTTAAGTAACTGAATCCTGCTGTCTATCTCTGCTGAGTGCAATGGGTGCTTAAACATTAATACACAAGCAGCAACATTTGGGTGTTTTAATCTCCATGCCTAATTTCCTGTTTCTTGAGAAACTGAGTTGAGCAAAATTACTGATGCTTTCAGTGACACCTCTGATGATCCTTGTGACGGACACACAGTGTGACTTTCCTTCTGAGCAGTAGGAACTGGCATGACTATCCTCCTGGGCCCTGGGATGGAGATTACATTCAGCAGTTGTGCACTTGCTGTTTGGTGACCCAGCTGCATGGAGCTGCCTGCCAGGAATAACAGAGACCAGAAACCTGCTCGGCCCTCTCCTCGTGCGCTCAGCCCACTGAGGAAGGTGTCAATAGCCCTCTGCCAGGCCTTGTTATTCTTCACACCGCCCCAGGTGCATCTCTGAGCAGCTAAAGACCATGCTCATCTCCTGGTCTGAGGCAGTGCAATGCGTTCAGCACATTCATACACCAGCAAAGCCAGCTGGAGGTCACGGCACGTGGGCACAATTCTGGCTTGCGTTCAGCCCTCATGAATGATGTTATGAGCATGGGCGTACAAGCCAGAAACGAACTAAGGTCAACCATGGGAATGTTGCTGGTTCAGCCCACTTGACTCAGGGAGCTGTAGCCGCAGCTAGTGTGGCTAGCATGACTTCTGAAGGCAGTACACAGCCGTACTCTGAGCCTAATGGCTTTCACAGCATTACTTCTCCAAGACAGCCAGCAAAAGCATTCTTTTCTGTGTGTCTTACATGTGAAAAAGTTGTGCGTTCTCCTAAGAGAATTCTACTGTAGGTTATTTTCAAAAATGTAAGTCATAATGAGTTCATTATTTTTAACACACTGGAAGAAAACATAGCACAATAATTTTGTTTTGCTTTTATTTTTCCCCTTTTATTCCCTTTTCTCTACTACTTTGAACACATCTGTTTTGCAAGCTTATAGCATCAGAAATATGAGTTATTATGTGACAGAACTGCAGATTCAAAATCTGACTTTTTCACCCTCTTCCCAAACAACAATGAAAAGAAAAGGTTTTGTAATACACATCAGCCTCGTAAGGGTTTTAATGCTTCTCCTTTTTCCTCTCTACTGCTTCAAAAAGGTCTTTTAATTGAGTCTGGAAACCATCCACTTTTAATGAGAACTTACTGACACCTAATTGCCATCTGCCTCCTTGAGTTTCTCTCATAAGACTGCCTCATTTTTTATTTGTGCTCTGAACTGCTCCTCTGCGTTGCTGCTGTTGTTTGTTCCCTGAGTGAATTCTTAAGCCTTCTTACCATAAGTTTTAAGTCCTTTATTCTGTATGCCACCTCTGTCTTTTCCAGAACTACACTAAAAACTCTGCAGAACTTAATGCGTGTTAGTTGCAGAATTTAGATTCAAGCTTCCTACCACAACATTGATGTTGCTTGCCAGTTTGCATGTATTACAATAGCATCTTTTCTTATCTAATGACACTGTAACAGAATGGCAAAGCTGTATAGGGCAGTAATGTGGGAGAAAAGTAATATAAATCTCCCAAACAAGGAAATATGTGATATGTTCTGCAAAATGAAATTTACCCTTCTGCTGAGAGCCTGCACAAGGACGTGCATTTAATAAGTCCTCAAAATAATCTATAAATACTGCTTTGTGGTGGCCTACTGTCCAATGGCGAATTCAGCCCATGTCAGAAGCAAGGAATCTTTTACTTACTGAGGGCTGAATAGGCCTTTCAAAAATGTTTGGCAAGCTACATCTTAACATGCCTCTTAGAAAAGAGTAAGTTTATAGAAAGTCCATAGTGAAGGTTTTCCCACTTTCCTTCAGTTAACAGTCGTTAAATTTTCTTTCTAAATTTTACTAACATTTCTAGGTTCTCTGGATTTTTGAAGGTAAGATTCTTGTGATCTTTTTTGTATCATGTTTTTCTCTCTTAAAAAGAAGTTCCAAAATCTGAGGTAGTGAGTTGTATCCTTTGGTCTGATACTGACTCTTTTCAATTTTCTTCTGTGCAGAAAACAGCAGGAAAAAAAGTGAGCTATAGTAGCAGGTGCGACTTGTGACTTAAGTGCTATTTCTGGACATTTCCTATCAGGAGGACAGCAGAGCAACAGTTAAGTGCTGCATGAGCTGATGCGCCCATTGTGTCAGCTTGGCTGTGCTGCATACATAAGTTGGGCTGAAATGGCAGGGTATTGATCAGTCTTATCGTGTTAGGAATTTTGTAAGTAATAAAATATTTCACAAGAATTTCAACTAGAGCATCCAATACACATTCCACTTTTAAGTTTGTCTTCTGGAAATGACTTGAGGTTTATCCTGAGCCAGTTGTAAATATTTTGCCTGTAGTTCATCTGGAATAACAAGATAGTAAGTAACTTATATGACACAACAGCATTTTGGAAAAATTCATTTCTAATCTCAAATTAAGATGCTTATGATTGTTAGGGCATCTTGTTGTCAGAAAGCCATTTAGCTTTTGTTGAATCAGATGTAATGAGGGAGCAGTTTTAAATAATTGCACTAACCATTCCAGTAGTCTGTACAATTTCTTCAAAATTATCCTTGTGTAGACACCTACTGAAGGTAAAGGCTGGTGAAACAAACAGTAAGCTGTCCTATGTTCAGTTTCTGATCTGTTTTTTTATGTCAGTAAAGATAGGAGTTTATGCCCTGTGTAAGCTCAAGTTATCTCACAGACCATTAGGCAATATATATCTCTGTTCATCTGAATCCTTCTGTTGTTCATAACCCTTTGATAGCAAAATTATCTGTATGCTGTTTGCACCTATAGCTTCAAAGGCAGTTTCTCTGTTTCTGTGTACAAGAATATATCAACAGTGAAATACTTTCTCTTGGTTTTGTTAGGTGTTCTTGTCACAAATGTAATGGCCTTAGTATTATCCCAAGGGGTTTAAATAAGTAGCGCTCTAACTCCACAGTCTGAGGCATCAGGAATCACAGCTGTAATAGCGCAGGATCAGTTAAGGTAGATGCTGGGCTTCTGATGATCCAGGATTTCACTGTTCCCAGGCAGGTTTCTGCAAGGCTGCCTGGGGCAGGCTTGGGATTCTCTGAAGCGATGCTGACCTACACCTCAAGCAGAGATAAAGATAAAGTTTCTTTAACAACATGCAAGAAATAAACCTATGAAACAAACATAAAGCCTATCATTTTTCTGGTGGTGGTAAACTTTGATACCTGCAAGCTATTTCTTTGTAATGTCAAGATTAGATTCTAGTTATGCTGGAAAAATCATGTTCCTAAGAAAAGATGACTCTGTCTATCGGAAGTGGCATTTGGCAAAGTTCAGCTTCTGTCCTGCTGAGCTGATGCAGTATAATATGACCTATGCCTCTATTGTTTGTGCTTATGTTTTCTTTCCAAATAAAATAAAATATCACACAAGTAATACTGGATTTTGGACTAGTTACTGAGAAACAGGCAACATTTCTGAGGAGGATTCAAACAGGTTGCTTAGAGGGGCTGTGCGATCATTTACATTCAAAATCTTGTTTGTGGACTAAAAGGAAACATACCTTATAAATTTTTTGTTAGTATAATTGAAATATTTACAGACTAATCCAAGAATCATTATAGTCCAGATTTAATAATTATAGAAGGAGAAGAAAAATAATAAAAAATTACATTCTTCTATAGAGAAACAATCTTAATAATACTACAGTTAAAATTTACTACAGTAAAAAAATACTTGCTAGTTCCTACCCCTTTTCCTGGTGTTATGCTCACCCCTGCACTGCCTGTCTGGGTCCTCAGGTCAGTGGCTTCAGTCTGGTGGGGTGGGGGAGGGGTACAGCAATGTGAGTCTCTCACCCGGAGGAGTACAACGTTGATGGTTTCTTATTCCTCAGACTAGGGTCTGAGGTCTTTTTTATATGCTTTCTAACACATTTTTATACCTTGCTCTTTCTTCATTGGTCTGCAAGTCCACATTACATCCAAATTTAGTATATGTGGTGCATTTTACATACGTTGGATATTTATTCTTTGTTCTCTTTTTTTTATCCCTAAAAAACTGTTTTTCTTCAGCTCCAGGTCTGCATTTCCTTAACTGACCATGGGTGAGTTGTTTATAGCTGTGGTGCCTCCAGGGCCAAGCTTGTGCCCCATCTCTCCTCATCCCATGCCTGTGGGCTCTTCCCAGCATGCTGTGTCCCCACCACTCAAGACCTCTGCTGTCATACTAGGCCAGTATTTCCCTGTACTACGTCATTCTGTTAGAATCATAAATTCTACACAGAACAACTGCTTTTTACTACTGTCGGTATGAAACTATGGTTGTACCATACAAAGATAAGCAAAAGTACAACAGATTAGGCATAACCACCTGGTCAGAAGAAAAATTGCTGTTGCAGCTAAACCAAGTGAAAACAAAAGTGCCAGGCAGGTCAAGCCAAGTTCAGACAGAGCAAGCCTGATGAGCTTTTCTCCTGAGGCCTGCAAACTTTATACAAAGCCTGTGGCATGTTACTAACAATGGCAATGGCATATTACTGGGTTACAGGTCTCCATCCTTGGAGATTTTCAATACCCAAGAAACCTGAACAAACTTGTTTAAAATTCAGTATTGATCCTGCTTTGAGCAAAAGGACTAGAAATTCCTGAGGTCCTCTCCAGCCTGAATGATTCTATACTGATGCAAACTCATATAGCTTACATTTAAAATAGAAAAGTTTATCGCCTGTAATAAATTCTGTGAGGGCTCTGTTACTCTCAGACAATATATCTTGGTGTTACTCATCCAACCTAGGATACAAGATATCTTTGCACCACAGAGCTTGAAAAATACTCTTAGTAGTCCTACTCCTACTAGTCCTATGAACTTGAATCCTGTTATCACAAAGGCCTTGTTTGGCATGCTACTTTGTTGTCATTATGGATCATACTTTGTCATTTACCAGATCCAATTTCTCCTATAACGTCACTCAAGTCTAGTGTTTAAGTTTCTGTAATTCATCATCTCTTGCTGCAAATGATAGCTGAAGTAACTTCTGTTATATGAGATCAGGCTAAGCTGAATTTTAACTCTATGAACAAATCCTTTTGCAGAGCCAAAATTTCTTCATCAGTGACTTTCACAATAAATGAATCTGGAGTCTACACTGTATTCATATTTGATGGTGCTGAAGCTCTGCTTGCATTACTTATTGGCATATTTATTGTAGCAGTATCAGACCTGCATCCTTGTCTGGTACACACAGTAGAGAATTCTGCACGTGCACAAACCATGCCAATAGTCACATTTACATGGCACAACCCATCTCATCTCAGGAATTTGATCTAAAGTTAACTCACTGCACATAAGCTAGGCAAGTCTTAAAACACTGCAAGTAAACTGATTCACATGTAATGGAAAACTGCTTCCAACGTTAATTAAATAGACCTGTTGTCTCCCCGATGAGACAACAGAAACATTGACAGCCAACAGTATTGTATCTGCATTGTATTTGAGACTGTGTCTGCCCAAACCCAAAACAGTAACCACAGGCAATTCAAGGACTTATTGCTTGGATGGAGCATGTCTGACATGTCAGCAAAATGCCTGTTTTTTCTGCAGTGTTCCCATCGAGCTTTCTTCACAAGAACTTGAAGTAATATGAAGAGTGTTTTCTAGATCTCCAGCTGTGGCCTGGTTCCTGTTATCTATTTACCTTTTCCAGAGCTTGGGGGGTTGTTTTTCCAATATTGCATATTATATATATATAATGTACAAGCATATAGAATATGCTTTAAGCCATGTTTGTACTGGCTGTATGGTTTGAACAGTGTGCGCTGAGCATCACCTTTTCACTTTCACTTCTGCTGTGGCCAACTCAGTTTGACTGGCAATGACTTTTGCTCTTATTTAATGCCAGATCTTGTTCAGGCAGTATGTGCTCTCTACAGCAAGGTTTACATGTTCTTCTATGAGCAGATCTCTCTTCATTTCATCCACCATGTTTCCATACTCACCTGTGACTATCATTTGCCATAAAGCAGCACTGCCCAAAGCAGCAGATTCTTTAACAGCAGCAATATAGTATAATATTTATCATGAACAAGAGGAGGTTTGAGCCTATTTCATGCATTTCAGCTTAGTGTATAAGCAGAATGGGTCTTTTTCTTTGTGGAAAGGTTAATGTTATGAATCGTAAGTATGTATTTTTCAAAAGTTCAGGAATTCAAGGCTTTCACAGATTTTGGAGAAGTGCTGCAGGTGGATTCGAGATTAGCACTGATGCTTCTATTGCCAGAGTGTGAGGCCTCTCGAATGTAAATCTGCATTTATTCTACAGGTATAAAATTACTAACATAAAATGGCTGCAGTTGCATGGTTGCCAAACAGAAAGGGTTTGACATCAAGCACACAAAGGGAGGGCAGCCTGGAGGAAAGGGTCTCTACTGCCCTCCCTGCCTAGAATACCTGATTAGCACCCCCCACAGCTGGACAACACCACCAACTGCGACTTTTCAAGGGATGTTAGATGAATGCTTTCCACCACATACAATAGGAACTGCTGGGCTGTCTTCTTCTTGTAGATTATCTGATTTATATGTCCAATGGCAGCTACAGCAAAACCTAAAGTAATGTAGGCTTTGATCCTTTCTACAAGGGGAGACTCAGCTCTCTGCAAGAATCTGGATGAGCCTAGATTACATTTCTTTCCATACTTTTGATCTGAAGGATGGTGCTCATTAGTGAAGACAGCTTTTTCTAATCACAGCAGAGGGCTCTCATTTGCTGTTCTTTCGCTTTTGCACTCTTCTTCAAGAAAGAAAGAGAGGATGGAAATAATGGAAGTGTAGAGCCACAAAGCACTTCCAAGGCTGCGGTACCTGTGGGAGGCATTTGCCAGGAGGTGGTGGAATGTCTTTTCGTCTTGCTGCTTGGAGAAGAAGAAGAGGAGGAGGGAGAAGCGGAAAAGGGGGAAGCTTTTCTATGTGTCTCTTTGAGCATTTATGTGGCAAGGTGCAGAAAATTCCTTGCTCATTGCTTAGCAGAGAGATGACAGAGCTCAAAAACCATAAAGATAGGATGGTAGAAATTGAGAGCGGGTGTGGTCAGCTGGACAAGACTGGCTGAGGAAGAGGGAAATATAAACCTGCTATGTGACCTCTAGCAATTCTTTATGCTAATGTCTGTATTTACAATTATTGCTGGATTGTCTCCAGCCCCTCACTGAGCTGCCATCCAGAAGCTGTATGATATCACTCTGCATCAATATATCACATATTTTTTAGCATGTTTGGATATGGCCTCCATTTCAGCTGTGTATCAAAAATCCAAGACTGTTGGCCTTATCTAGAAATGATAGAACTGGCTATCTGTCTATCTCAATCCTGTTCAGAGTCCCCTCAGGCAAAGTATTTTTAACTATTATTTCATTTATTTGTATCAATTGTTCTGTAATTATTGCCTTGTAGCTTTATTCTACTGTATCAACATCCTTTTTCTAGTCTCTTTTTAGAGAAATCATGATTTTGTTCCTACCACCCTGAGGAAGGGTTCTCTATGTATTATTTGTTGAGGAGAAAGCTACATGTTTGTAAGGCTGTATTTTCAAATGGTGCCTCTATCTACTACTGTCTAAACATTCTGTCAAAGTGAAAGGCATAAGCACATTTCTTTCACAAAAAACTCTCTCATTTGTTTTAACTCCATGAGAAGCATACCTTTTAAATTCATAGTCCCTGTGAATCTAGTTAATCAAGTCTAGTTTTTCCTGAACATTTAAATTAAGAAAATTAAATGTAAAAGGATTAGTTAAAGATACATCAGATAAGATGACCTTCTGCTGATGGCCCTGATTCCACATAACAAAGTATTCTAAGTTAATTAAATAACCGGAGGATTTTATTTAGTGTTCATCACTTTTCCGTCTAAATTTCTTTGTATCCTACACAGTTTTCTACAAATGTTCAATAACTGCATTTAATGCCATATAATTGCACTCTGAAGTCACATGTGATTAAGTCTTCCATCGCTGCCTCAGCAGATACCGTATTTTCCTACCTAGACCATAAAAATTTGAAGACTGAAAGTCATCTGATACAATATAACATCGAATTTCCATTCCTCTTTCACTCAAGGCAATGCATACAGTATCTTATTCAAGCTAACACAGTTTTCAAGAAGGGTAATATCTTTTTCTGTAACTCTGAATAAAAATTGCTTTGGGAATACTCCGTGGCAACATTTGTAATGAGAAGTGAATTTTTGGAGTAGAAATAATTTTAATTACATTTGCTTTTCTCCAGAGACTCAGATTGTCCTGTCTTTGAAATAATCTAATATATTTTGCACCATAGGGCTCCAAATATATTTCACTATGCTATTAAGACCGTTACTTAGTTTAATACTGCAGTAACTATGAGCTGGATTGGCCCACTGCCTACAGAAGCTAATAAGATACAGAACCAAGAAAACACTTTCACAGACTTCTCTGTAAATCTCCCCCTTTAGGCTTATGGATTTACATGAATATGGGATTGGCAGAGAATAAGACCTCCTGCTGAGGAAGGAATAACAGGAATGTAAGACTCAGAGTGACTCTATGCTCCTGACTTCTCCAGCAAAAATGTGTAAGGACTCAGGGGGAAAGAGAAGTTCATCTCCTTCTACTGTGGGTGGAAGGACACCCACTTGAGAGAGTAGGTGTCTGCAAGTACTCTATAGAGTAGGTGTCTGTAAGAAAACTGAAACCTATGCATTCATTTACTGGAAGAAATATTTCTGAGTATAGAATATTGCAACAGGGCAAAAATACTGAATTTCGTCCAGCTGGTTTGTTCTGAAATATTGCCAACACATTTAGCAATTTCGAAGGTAGATAAGGCTGGGACATCTGTTCCTTCAATAGGAATATATTGTCCACCTCAATAATAATGCCATGAGCATTGTGTCCAGTTTTCTTTACCTTCCTTACATTGTTTCTCTCAGTAATCATTCCATCAAATATCTGCATGGATACAGACTCCAGTAGTAACTGAAGCCGTTAGGCTGCTTGGTATGCAACTAGCCTAATTGATACATATCTGACAGCACCCATCTGGTATACGGCTGTGGGAGTCACGCTAATAACATTGATAATTACAGGTTTGGGAACAAAGAACAACCTGAGTGAATCTGAAAATACAGAACGGAAGGTAGCTAGTGTGTCAAATGGTTCTATTAAATCCCTTTACGATGCACTATAGCCTTCTTTGATTATTCTTTATATATCTTTGCAGCATAGCAAAGGTTGACTTCTATCCACAAATAAAATTGTTTCTATTAAAGTATCAGTGGCTTTCCAGGGTACACAAGCCAGCTGTGTGATTGTAGGAGGCTGACCAATGTGTGCCAGTAAGGGAGGGCTCAAATGCAGTATCTGATCTTATTTTGCCACATCTGATTTGCTTGGGAGCAGGAGCTATTTCAGCTTTATGATGTATTCTTCGTCCTAGGGACTCTCAAAGCCTAGAGGAGAGAATATGAGGCTAGAAAAACCTAAACATAATGGTGTTTCTACTGCCCAGCACTTCCACACAGAGTTTGTTTCTCCTAAACAACCTGTTTTGTGATTGCTAGTCTCTCTCTACCCCAAAACACATCATGTGCCATTGATACCTGTGCATTTACATGTGGTGTCTATGGAAGTGGATGGGGATGTGCTCTTTTAAGGAAGGAGATTGCCTCTGTCAGCACTGAGTTTTTCCACATTGGCATTAATGCTTGTCTGGTGAATCTTTGATAAGGTGGACCCCCTCTAAAGGGTTTCCTTGGCTTTGTGGGAATCAGTCATGCTCTGAGCTTATGGCATGTATTGAATGTCTTTTGTAGAGTGTCTTTAAGAGCCATAGTTATTGAATGGCTCTTGGACATAGTTATGTGTAAAGAAAAGGTGTTTCAGGAACAGAACTCAAGCAATTTCTGGGACAGCAGCCAGCCCACCCACCCATTCCCCTTGCTGCTGACTGAACAGCTGTACAACTACAGAAGTGAAGGACAAAGAAATACAGAATTACAGGGACCCACCTGGGTCACTCCATTCTGCTTCCTACAGTTGGGAAGACCACGCAACATCTGTTAATTTATAAAGTTTCTAATCTATACCAGGCTATACCCCAAACTGTAAGAATGCATCCCAGCATCTTAAAACAAACTTCAAGTCCATATTAAATGAACCAAAAATTCCATTATAATGGGGTGTAGGAAAAACAGAAGAATTCAAGGACCTCATCAACATCCCTGGAAGGACAGTATTAAATAAAACTTGTAAGTTATGCTAGGAAGTGGTCAACTACCTTATGTTACAGTGGGGACAGAAGAAAGAGCAACCCATAGGCCCTGACCCAATTTCTCCAAACCCTAAATCTGGTGATTATTTTAACCTTGAAGATGAGAACAGGATTTATAAATCAGCCCCTAAGAATTTAATGACACTAGGAGCACCAGTGTCTTCCATTTGCTTTCTTTTAAGTTGCACAACCTCCAGAATTTCATAAAAAGAAGAAATATTTTTCTTTCTCAGTCCTTCAACCTCAGAAGTTGAATTACATATATCAAGGATAACAAAATTTTCCTTGCTTTCACTAACAATGATCCTTGAATATGGTATTAATACAATATAAATATGGTGCAAACAAACAGCAATCTATCCTTCACCATTTCTGGGAGATAACAAAATGCTGTGTACCAAAGACTACTATCACAGGCTTCATTTTCTGTCTTGAGACATTCTAATTTGTCAAACATCAGTTCTCTGAACATACCAAGTTCCATCTTAAAATAAGCTCAGATTCTGTCTCTCATCACTTTGTTTGGAAAGCTCTTCCTAAACTTCATTCCTGGGATGTTCAAAGGTCTTCTAAATTTCCATGCTAATAAATACTAGTTCTTAATTTATAACCATTGATCTCAGGCCTGTATTATCATTTCACTCAAATGGTTCTTCATCTTCTTTATATTGGCCCCTGAATATAAGGAGCCATCAATTCCCTCTGAACCTTCATTTGCCTAAGCTAAATAAACCATTTCTCCTAATGAGAATAATAAATAAACCATTTCTCCCCATTCTCCCAAACTTCTTGTGTACTCATTCCAGTTTAGGTTCATTTTTCTTGAGCTTAGAGCATGTTCTCTGCTGTATGCATGAGCAGAACTGAACGTGATATTCTAAACAACATATTTCAGTGCCTTGTGCAGTGGCAAAATTACTTTCCTGTGGTGGCCCTCTACTCTCTTGGTGTTGATAATATCTCTCAACTTTATGTCATCTGCAAATTTCATTAGCTCCTACCTCCTTGGCCACTAATATATTAAGCAACATAGATCCCAAGACTGATCATTGAGGCAGTAACCTCTGCCGTCCTCATAACTATATTTTAATACAGCTTAGGGTAAATT